>NW_024097396.1:0-288180 GCF_016545835.1 Crotalus tigris | reverse complement strand
GGTCATCTCTAGATGAAAGAGATTTGAAACTTTCACAATTAAGTTTGGGTGTTTAACTTGCAAATGAATCCAGCTTTCCAGATTGTGCTAAAAATGCAGGATAGTCATTATTAATTACCACATAGTTTTAAAATGCAATTATGCTATTTCTTATAATTATGTAATTATAATTCATAATTATCAAAACATGTTTGATGTGTTAAGGTTTGACAAGCGCAAGAGGATAGGCCAATCTCTTGCAATCTTTTTAATATCTTAGGGGTAAATAGGTAAAGGAGTTAGTGGCTAAAATCCTTTCTCTGTTGGCAAATTAACACCAATAGTTTAACAAACATGAGAAAGTACAGGTTGTGTTTTTATGTTAAATTAACATAATCTGTAACACAAAACGATGCATTGCTGTGTAGGCAGTGAGCAGCTACTCCAGATTCCAGTGTGGATTTTATGCATTGGATGCAAATGAGCAACTAATCCAGATTCTGATATGAATCCTGTACATTGGATGTGAATGGAGAGCTAATCCAGATTCCAATGTAGATCTTATATATTGGATGTGCAGCATGGAATGAAAAGGTGACTTGGTTCAGAGTAACCACGCTCATCTTTCATTCAGCCTTTAAGGATGCTGCCCTTGGAAATTAGGCAAGCTAGCTTTTACAAAGAGAACTTGGTTATTCAGAAAATATGGCCACATAGATAGGAGAAGAAAACAAATGGGATGGAAAGAAAGGCAAAAGAAGAGAAAGGAATTGAGGAAGAGCGAAGAAGGATTGGAAAAGATAAGATAACCTTTATTGTCATTTTTTACTGTGGGCACAATGACATACATCAAAAATGAAATTTAGTTGCCTGCTCTCAAAGGGAACACATACATGACACATACCTAAACATACTATATACAACATATGGGAAGAAGAAGCCAAAAAAAGAAGACAATTGAAATCCTAAAGCAGTGGTGGCGAACCTGTGGCATGGGTGTCAGAGGCAGCACTCAGAGCCCTCTCTGTGGGAATGCGCACCGTCACCCCAGTCCTAGGCCTTCAGCTGGGTTTTATAAAACCTTTTCACTTTAGGCCTCCGCCTAAAAAAGGTTCAATCAATCAGTCAATTTCAACTTCTCGCGGGAAAAAAAAAGATCTTGCAAAGTTGGAATTAATTTGATTGAACTTTTTAGTCACACCCAGTCTGTCATTACCACTGCAGCCACGCCTACCCAATGGGCCACACCCACCCAATGGGCCATGCCCACCCGGCACCTGACGATGCATAAGTGGGTTTTGGGTTGCAGTTTGGGCACTCAGTCTCTAAAAGGTTCGCCATCACTGTCCTAAAGATACAAAAAGAGAGCTAAAGAATGTCAGTGGCAAACAGTAGAGTGAAGCACATCCATCCAAGAAGGTTGGAAGAAAATAAACATAATGGATATCTGGGGAAAGTCCCCAGACTCTAGTGTACTTGGTCACGAGGCCTGAAACAAACATTAAACAACCATATTCCTTTTTCCAATTGTCTTCAGGAAGCCTCACAAATACCAACGGCAGTGTTGCCTTGGACAGTAAGATGGATGGCATATAAATTTAATAAATAAAGAAATGTAATATAACAGGGAAAATTTAAAGCAGAATTTAGCATATTCCAGTAGGAAGTAAATAATAAAATATAGAGCTGAAGACTATAGAACAGTGGTTCTCAACCTGTGGGTCGGGACCCCATTTGGGGTCGAATGACCATTTCATGGGGGTCGTCAAACAAGGCTGTCCGCCATTTTCCCCCTTTTCTTTGGCCACGCCCCTGGCACCCAGTGATGTATAAGTGGTTGGGGGTCACCACAACATGGGGAACTGTATTATGGGGTCGCGGCATTAGCAAGGTTGAGAACCACTGCTATAGAATATATAACGATGGCTGATAGAGCTTGTAGATGCACTTCATTTATAAAGGAAAGATATAAGATAAGGTCAGGGTGTCTGCAGCGACTGTCAGTAGTTTCAAAATTGTGGTACTGCATGCATGAGTCCACTGTTGATCCCCCAATTCCAGCTATCATTTTGAAGCCAACAAACTGTGTCTTTGGTCTCCCCTGGGATAAGATTCTAAATATAACTTTTTAAAAAAGGAGAGAAACTTTAAAGAAAGTTTTGTAATATTTTTCTATAACTACCCATTTATATAGGAATTATTCTTTTCCTTGCCTCACTTCTCCATACTACAACTGAAGCTACAGCATACATAAAAAAATAGTACAGATAGTTCTCAAGTAAATTACAGTTGTAAGTCATGATAGTCATAAAGCGGATCACCATGTGATCAGACCTAATTTTACAAACTTTTTGGGGTTGGTCATTAAGCAATTTTGCCAGAAACCAAAAGTAAATATTGCTGCAGTTGTGTAGAATCTGCTTTGTGTGTTAACAGTCCTACAGTCAAAGGATTGCTTTAACTCCAGCTCACTTGGATGAAACGGTTGTGAGTTAAAGGGACCAATTTTACTGCTGTAGAATGTAGTTGAGTTTCTTAAGTAAAAGAGGATTTCAGGGAGGGAGGGAGGGAAGGAGAGAGAGAGAGAGAAAGAGAGAGAGAGAACAGAGGAGGAAGAAAAGGAGAAGGAATACATTTATTTTCCACCATGGAATGGAGCCAGCCTCTTCTCAGTGGGGAAAATCAAATGCCTTCCTTGCACTAAGAACAGAAGTGGGCAGTTGTAGAGAAATTCCACTCTTGGTTGTCTGTTCCAAAATTCAGTGTCCCAGAAAAAGTAGACTTTGTAACCTTTTTTAAGTTCCCGTTCCATAGCATGCTCATCCTTCTTTCTCTGGTAAGCTTTACATAAGAGACACTGGATTTTTAAAAGGCTTGTTCATTTGAATTCTTTGGAGCAAAAGGAATACCGGGCATGCTTGCAAAAAAAAAAAACCAAACCGCAAGACAAGTTGGAGAAGAGAATGCATGCGCTTGAATCCCAGCAAGACCAGACTTTTTCCAAAGCTTTAATTCTTTGCAATGTTCAAAAATTACAATAATGAGATCTTTTCCTCAAAGTTAATTTCTTAATCCTTGGGAAAGACAATTACAAAAGCCTCATTTGCAAACTTTGTTCAATGCATCCCTTCTTGAGTTCAGAATTTTAGGTAGAAGATGCCAAACATGCTATAGTTTCCACTTCAAAAAAAAAAAAAAAACCCAATTTGGATTTGATAAAATGTTGCAGCAGCTGCCTTCCAATAAACACCTGTCTTTTAAAGGTTTTGTACATTGTTATTTTTCCTGGCTGTTTTTTTTTTGTCTGACTGCCTGCTGTTCCCAGCTACATCATTACAGTGGTGATAATAACTGATTAGGACTTACTTAATCAATAGGATGACTTCATCGCCATTCCGATGTAACTTGCTGACATCAAAAGTGCAAGTGAAGGTGATTGACAGCAAGAGCATATAGATTTCCCATAAGCATTTTCTCAGAGGGTAATAAAAAACAACAAAAATATGAAATGTTGGCACGATGAAAATGTTTGAAAATGTTAAGAGAAGTTGTGAGTTCAGCCTTAATTAAGCAACTACTGTAATGATATTACACTGATCAAAGTTTTAAAAGAAATGACAGCTGCAACTGATCAGAATAACATTGCAATTATCCCAGGGGCTGGTACTGGAACGTAGCATGTATAGTTCCCCTTCCTTTTTTTCATTTTGTCTGCCTTAGATTATTCAGCAGCTGCTTTCAAATCAAAGTAGTAGCTTTCCAATACCATTGCTAGATTAACTTACATTCCATGACAGTTCTTTTGAATAGCAAATACAATAGGGAATGCTGATAGGGTACAATCTCCATGGGGTAACTTTGCATATAACCAGTAACAGGACATTACAGGTAGGTCTTAAATCATGTAGAAAGAGTTTGGGTTGGACAGGGTGATTGGCACTTACAAAATGGAGAAGTGTTGTGCAATAATATGTTGGTGGTGTGATAAGTGCTTTGAACTGTAATACAAATGGGGACCACCATCCCCCTCCAGATAAGAATCATAAGTTTTAACATTTGGACATAGTAAACATTTAAAAAGACAAAATATTTCACATCCCTGCCAAATGTTGGCAGCAAACCACCTCTAAATTTCAGTGAAAGGAATTGAGGAGGGGACCTTGAATCCTTATGAGTCTATAAAGAGGCTGCCTTGTGGTCCAGCCAGGAATGGTTTAGGCTTTAGAAAATCCATGTTCGAATCCCCCACTTAGCTATAAAGAAGGTAAGACAGAAATACAACTAAAAATAACCATGTGGGGGGGAAAAAGATCCATCTGTTATTCTCATAGCCGTTGCAGGCTTTAAAAAAAAAACACAAATTCATTCCCTCTGCTGTGCGGGGGCTCAATGCAGTCACTTGGCAGTGAAGAATAAATGTAGTGTGCATCTGTTCTGGATCAATGGAATCTACTTCACTTCCAATAGTAGAGATTTGAGCTGATGCACTGAAAGTAGGTGCCAGATCCGATCCTGGTTACCCAGCCTCACTGCCTTGTTACATACATGAGTGTATCCCTTGCATTAGATATTTCAGTTCATCCTTCAGCCATTTTTGTTTGGCTGCTGAATGCAACAGAAATTGCAGTTCTGGCTTTTTCAGAAACCCCCGGAAGCGAGTCATTACCAAACGTCTGGAGAGAAACATGCAGACACAATTAACTTCCTCTCTGCGGCACATCCCACAGACCAGAGCTGTTAAAAGCCTGAAGAATAAGTTGCTCTTATTGTACAGACCCTGAGAAGAATGTGTAGCTACTCCGATGGATGTGATCATTGCTGACCCAGCAACAGTCTCACGCTGACACTGACACAGGCAGAAAAAAAATTCCTTTTTTGTTTTGTTTGTTGGGGAGACAAGGCACGGTTTAAAATGAAAGTGCTCGCTTTCATTTTATCACTGTGCTTGGCTGGTAATGTGCGTTATGAACAAAATGCCAGATAGGATTGCAGAGCGAGTGGTTGTCTTCAAATACTATGCCTGAAACTGAACGAAGGCTGGTTCCTAATGAATTGTCAAGTGTGTTGTTCCTGGTTCTGGAACTGTACTACTGTAATTACCTCCCAAATAACAAAAGCACTTAGACTTATATGCTTTTTCACAGTGCTTTTACACCCCTCTCTGAGCGGTTTACAGAGTCAGCCTATTGCCCCCCAACAATCTGGGTCCTCATTTTACTGACCTCGGAAGGATGGAAGGCTCAATCAACCTTGAGCCGGTGAGACTTGAACTGCCGAACTGCTAGCAGCCAGCAGAAGTAGCCTGCTGTACTGCATTCTAACCATTGCGCCACCACAGCTCATACAGGTAGTCCCTGACTTACCACCAATTGCTTTGCAACCATTCAAAGAGCCACAAAGTTCTTATAGGGGTGGGGTTTTTTTTCGGTGTTGTATCTGAAGGGGGTTTGTTTGTTTGCTGCCTTTGCAAAAAATCTGTTGGACACTTCATGATTATCATGATTATTCATAACTGATCTGTTGTGTGGTTTCATCCTAACATTCTGTATTAAACAGACTGTAACTGTGTTAGGGTAATTTCTCCTTGCCTCACCCTGTGCTTCTTTTTATGGTGGAAAATTATGAAGACTGTAGATTGATGGCTGCAAGACCACTCCCAAACCCAGTGACGCTGGGACTCTGCTGTGTCTTAGCAGCTACAAGGAGAGAGAGGAGGGAGGGAGGACGGGAGGGAGGGAGAGGGGAAGAGAGAGAGAGAGGGAGAGAGAGAGAGAGAGAGAGAGAGAGAGAGGGAACAAGGGATTGAGGAGAATTCCCAAACAGGCTCACCTTGAAGCCACATAAAGTTTCCTCACTGTGAATTGAAAATTGAATATTTTGCTATCTGAGCTTTGCTACAACTGTGCCAGAAGAAAATTGGCTCAAGTGCCCCATACCAAGGGTAGCCTGGGATTATTGCCGAGGTGCAGCCCTACTCCAGGAGTAATACCAAAGTCACAGGCAGAATTGTACAAGGACTCATATTGTAGCCTCCAGCTGCGGTTGGAAAAGAGCGTACTTCAGTGTTAGCTTATCTGCTTTGCATACAAAGCAATTTCAATTGGATACCTGGAGTCTCCAGCTAGACTTGGGAATTGCATATTAATTTCTAGAGCAGCTTTTAAGAATGAGTGATTAAAGGAACAGTGTGTGTTTAGTCCTGACAAGCAAAGATCGAGGGGGACTCGGGGGTAATACAGAAAATAAGAATGTGACCTGTTCTTTATCATCACATTAGGTCATAATTGGTTAAAGTTATAGGAAGGACATTTGAACATCAGGGAAAACTTCATAATGATAAGGACAGCTTGAATAATGAAACCAATTCTTGAAGTGATTATGAGCTCTTCATCATTGGTTCTAATCAAGCAGAGACAAGGCAGACACAGGTCAAGAATAGTTGGAGTCCATTTAAGTTGGAGTCCTGCAATCAGCAGGCGGTAGGAATCAATAGACTGAATGGCTCCTTCAAGCCTTAAGATGCTGGGCTCTCCTTATAAACAGTACCATACTGAGATAATAGATGAATTGACTAAACTATCAGTTTCTAATACTTTTAAAAAGAGCCATAAAGATTGATCACTGTGTGTGCAGGTGAAGTATACAGAGTTGAATGATCCAAGCTTTGGACTAGTCTGAACGTTGGAGTTGAGGACAAGTCGACTCAACTGCCTCCCTGGTTTTCTCTTTGTCTCTTGGACCTCCTTGGTTTTCCTTTTGTCTTATCCTACTCCATTCTTGTTTATATCTTTATATCTTATTTATATCTTTATATATTGGCTCTTTTTTATTTCTGCAAAGTCCAAGTTTGTTCTCAAAGGAAGCATTGTTCTCAAATGAAGCATTATTCTGATGTAAACAAGTCACAGGCAGATGATCTTGAAGGTCATCTAGTCCAACCCCCTGCTCAGGCAGGAAACCCTATACCATTTCAGACAAATGGATGTCCAGTCTCTTCTTAAAAACTTCCAGTGTTGGAGCATTCACCGCTTCTGGAGGCAGGTTGTTCCACTGGTTAATTGTTCCTTCTGTATGGAAATTTCTTCTACGTTGCTTCTCTCCTTGACTGGTTTCCAACCGTTGCTTCTTGTCCTGCCTTCAAGTACTTTGGAGAATTGATTGACCCCCTCTTCTTTGTGGCAGCCTCTGAGATATGCTGGCTGAGGAATTCTGGGAGCTGAAGCCCACAAGTCTTAAAGCTGTCAAGGGTTGCAGGCCCCTGGTGTAAACTCTATGTTTTAAATACTGTAAGCTGCTCAGAGACTTTTTGGAGTTGGGTGGCCTTAAAAAAGACAATAAGTAAGTTAAGGAGGTTTTTGCACCTACTGAAATAGCTAAAAAAGGAAAAAGAAATGGTTAAAATTATTTAGAAATATAATTTTTTATTTATTTCTTTTTATTATTATTTTTTCTTTGCAGTCAATCTTTGTTTTGTGTTTCAGCTACCATCAGCTTCCAGAAATTTCCACATAATCCGTGCATCTGGTGAATTCTGATAAAATTTGTGAAATTTCAAACAGATTTTGAAAATTTCTCATTTTATCATGGCATTTCTGTTTCACTTTTCCTCCAGGGATATGTAGGGTAGCATTCTCGTTATAATGTATTTGCAGAATCATGCTCTTGTGAAGAAGTTAAGCTGTTGTACAAAAACAGTCAGAGTTGTGTAATGCTTGAGCCTAGAAATCCATATTCTGCTTAACAATGTGCAAATGTGTCCGCTCTCAGGGAAACCTGAGGGCAATTATGGTGAGCAAAGTCAGAGAATGAAAACACCACCCATTATTAAAATGTCTTACAGAAAGTCATTTTTCATTCTACATGATTCTAAATTATTAGTGAACTGAGGTCAAATTCTTGCAAAATATGGTATATGCCCATAGTATTACTGTGCCAAAATATTATACAGCCTTTTCATTGGCAAAGTGCTTTAAAATATACCTTTACCTCAGAGATTGTGCCCTTGTGTATCTGCTGATGTTAAACTCATAAAACACATTCTGTTGTAGTTTGTTGCCTATAAAAGGAGCTATAGTACAAAAATAATAGAACAATAGAGTTGGAAGGGACCTTGGTATGCCCCTGCTCAGGCCATACCATTTCAGACAAATGGTTATCCAATCTCTTCTTAAAAACCTTCAGTGTTGGAGCACCCATAAGTTCTGGAAGCAAGTCGTTCCACTGATTAATTGTTCCTTCTGTATGGAAATTTCTTCTAAGTTGCTTCTCTCCTTGATTAGATTCCATCCTTTGCTTCTTGTCCTGCCTTCAGGTACTTTGGAGAATAGGTTGACCCCCTCTTCTTTGTGGCAGCCCCTGAGATATTGGAACACTGCTATCATGTCCCCCCTTGTCCTTCTCTTCATTAAACTAGACCAGGGTAGGCAACCCAAAACACTTAAAGAGCCACCTGGACCCGTTTCCCACTGAAAACAAAACACCGGGAGCCGCAAAACCCTTTTGATATCTAAAATGAAGATAACACTGCATATATCCTTTTTTACCTTTATTATAGGTGTGTGTTTGTGTATGTGTGTGTGTGTGTGTGTATTATAAAGGCAAAAAAGGATATATGCAGTGTTATCTTCATTTTAGATGTCAAAAGAGTCTCTCTCTCCCTCCCTCTCTCTCTTTCCTTCTCTCTCTCTCTTTCTCTCCCCCCCCTTTCTCCCCCCCCTTCCTCTCGCCGATCTTCTGCTCACCTGGCAAGCTAACTTCAAGCTGTTCTCCAACAAGCTGACACACATTCTAGCTCAGGGGTAGGCAACCTCGGCTCTTTTATGACTCATGGACTTCAACTCCCAGAATTCCTGAGTCAGCATAGCTGGGCTAGTTAGCTCTCTCCTGCCCTTCCTACAGAGATGCAGCAAAGGGAGGAGGCCCGCCCAATAAGCTTGTCAGCTCGTCGGAACAGGGTGAGGCTACTCCCTTTTTTACACACACAGAGAGAGAGAGAGAGAGAAAGAGAGAGAGAGAAGTTCTCTGTCTCTCTCTGCAAATGGCAGAGGAGGTTGGGAGTCGCAGGGAAGGCTCAAAGAGCCACATGCGGCTCCGGAGCCACAGGTTACCGACCTGTGAACTAGACATACCCAATTCCAGCAACCGTTCCTTATATGTTTTAGCCTCCAGTCCCCTGATCATCTTTATTGCTCTTTTCTGTACTTTTTCTACAGTGTCAATATCTTTTTTCATCGTGGTGACCAAAACTGGATGCAGTATTCCAAGTGTGGCCTTACCAAGGCATTGTAAAGTGGTATTAATACTTCACGTGATCTTGAGTCTATCCCTCTGTTAATGCAGCCTAGCACTGTGTTGACTTTTTTGGCAGCTGCAGCACACTGCTGGCTCATATTTAGGTGATTGTCCACTAAGACTTCGAAATCCCTCTCATAAATGCTACTATTGAGCAAGGTACCACTTATACAGGTAATCCTTGACTTATGACTACAATTGAGCACAAATTTTATGTTGTTACATGAGTTTTATCTCCTTTGACAACCTTTCTTGCCACAGTTATTATGTGAATCATTGCAGTTGTTAACTTAGTAACACAGTTGTTAAGTGAATCTGGCTTCCCAATTGACTTTGCTTGTCAGAAAGTCGCATAAGGGGATTGCATGACCCCGGCACACTGCAACTATCATAAATATAAGCCAGTTGTCAAGCATCCCAATTTTGATCATGTGACCCTAGAGATGCTGCAATGGTCATAAGTGTGGAAAATGGTCATTAGTCACTTTTTCTAGTGCTGGGGTAACTTTGAACAGTCACTAAATGAACTGTTGTAAGTTGAGAACTATCTGTACTATACCTGTGCATTTGGTTTTTCCTACCTAAATGTAGAACATTATTTTTTTCACCACTGAATTTTTGACAGATCTGATGAGCCCCTTAGAAATAGCTGTCAGCTTGTGTCTATGTTACACATGACTATTAAAGTCAGCAAATCTCCAAATGTTGCCATTGACGCAAAAAATGGCCGATGGCAGCAGCCTCGTAAGCAATACTTTAACCTTAATTCTTCAATTAATAGTCAGCTTGATAATAGAGAATGATGGATTTTTAAGAGGATGTTGTATTTCTGTAACTACTTGAGACTATTCTTTGTTCATCTCTGTATGAAATGTCTAATATTTCGACGCCCATATTTATTGCCTCTGTGCCGCCCAGTCATTGTGTGGTCTTTCAGCTTAGAACTTCTTCACAGCAGGATTCTTTAAAGAGGCCCAGATCAGCTTTGTCTTGAGGATCTGCCAGAGCTTTATATTTTCTTTGGAGGTTCTTTTAAGTTGGAATTTAAGATCTGAACAAATATGTATTTTCACCTCTTTTGCCACTGATTGGGCCTGTTTAGAGCCAAAAGGGAATTTTTGCATGCATCTTTTTCTTTAAAAAAAAAGCACAGTTATTCTTTTTCTTTTTGGGGGACTGAAGAAAAAAGGGGAAAGATAAAGAAGAGAGTTCTTTCATAATTACGCTTCCTGGAGGCCTTTATCTTAATTTCTGGCTGTGCTATAAAATGGACTATTTTTGTTTTAGGATTCTTTGCTCAAAAATTGTCATTTCTGGATTGCACCCTGTGGACTCCAATTCGCGTTAAATCATTAGAAAAGGAGCTTTGTCAGACCCAATACAACAGGAGGAAGTTTGCATTCCCAGCTCCCAAGCACTGTCTCCATCTCCTATAGATTTCAGTTTACAGAATTTGAAATATGTCTGCAGAAGGCTCATATTACTATGCAGCGTCACTTTAATTCTTAAAGCCAAATTGTTATTTATTGATTTTAATCAGTTGGATAATGAGTTCCTAACTTTAAATGTTTTGGGAGGATTAAGAGAATTTCTAACCTGTAGAATCCAAGTCTTATAATATTGGCTTTTGCAAGGGTGCCAATAGCAAGAATGCACGTCACCCTCCCATGAATTCAGTAATTCCTTCCAGTTATGAAAGGTCTCTGATGTTCTGCATCTCTTTTATTTATTCCTCTGTTTCGTTTCATTTCCCTTGCTAGTCTTTTGTTACCTGTTCCCTTCTACTTTGAATTCTGACTCAAATTCCAATTTCAGATGCATTCATTGGACTGATATTCTGTGTCCAGTCTAATGAGGAATAGGTGTTGTGAAAAACAAAGGCACTGTGCCTTTGTTGTGTCGTGAAAAACAAAGGCACTTTTCAACAAAACAAGGTTGCTCAAGTGTTTTCCTAGTTCATGTTTTTTTCATTCAGCTGAAATTGTGAGGAGACAGTGGGAAGATTCACAGTGAGATTTTCTGACCGCTAGTATTTGATCTTAATAAAATGTTCTTGGCAGAACCACATGCCAAAACTCAGTATCTAGAAAATCATATTTGCAAAACAGAGCATTCTCTTCTCCCTATTGTCTTAGTTCACAAAAGCTTGTAAATGGAACTATAGGCAGGGTTACTGATGGGATGCATTTTCTTGGGTTTAGTACATACGATGAAGAATTTTCAAATGAGTTTGTTCAGAAAGTTTTTGGAAAAAGACAAAAGACGAAGAAGGACAAGTGCCAAAATAAACATTCTGTGTTTGATTTTAAAAGTGTGTGGTGGTGGGGGGGAGAGTTTCTGTTATAAGCTGAAATACTTTCTGAGCTCTGTCATCCTCATAGCCCATGAGCTTCACACCACTGCCAAAAACAAATCCAGCCCTCCAAGTAATCAGAGAATCCCCATGTGTCTGCTTTTGGGGATGGGGTGAATTATAGGTTGTTAGTTTTTTAGGAGAAAGAAGAACACTCACCCAGATGGTGATGGCCCCTTAGATTCCTTCTAGAGAAGATCTCACCCTTCAATACTTCTAACCCACTCGCCCCATCCCCATCTATTGTCTGATGTGCTCTGAAGGACATTTTCACAAAATGATTTTTCAGCAGAACTACAAGGGAGATGAAAGAAGGGAAGAGTTGACGAAGGAGCAGACTGACTGACTACTTTGCTTCCTGGGGAGGTGTGGTTTGTGCTTCAGGCTGGAATGAAATGTAAAGAACAGCACATGGCTGCTGGCCAAGATGGCAACCTCAGGTCCTTTCCTTCATAAAGTGAAGAAATAGTAATGAATGGTTCAGTGTATTAAGCAGTTCCCCCATTATCTGGGGGCAGCCAGTGATACAGAGAAGGAATCAGAACATAGGAAGTGTTTTTAATGTGGTCAATCCACCCAGATAATCTTCTCTTCTGACTAATAGCACTCTGTAGCCCGAGATGTTTTCTTTTGGCTCACAACCTAATCCTCGTATTTATTTATCTACATAGCTACTTGACATCCAACGCAGGGTGTTGCGTGTAATTAAATAACAATCAACAAAGAATAAAATATAACAAAACCCATTGCACGAAAGGTAATTCGAACGGCCAGAAATGATCCAAGTGGACGCATAAAACCTCATGACCTTCTCTCCAGGTCTTCAGAGATGTTTGGAAAACAGCTAAGTCCAGGTTTATCTGGATTTTATGGAGAATGCTATTCCGTAGGGCAAGCACAATAACAGAGGAGGTCTTACCAGGTAATACTGCTTGAGTGACAGGACCTGGGGCATGCCAACCCTGTCAGATCTTATTGGATAGACAGAGATAATTAGAGGTTTATAATTTTTGATGTTGTTAATGTTTTGTTTATATTGGTGGAGCTTATTATTTCTGTGGTAACTATAGATTTTTTTTGTAGGGATTCTGAACATGATTTTAACTATTAGCTGCCCAGAGCTAAATAAATAAATGAAGTCTAATATATTAATCTGTAAGCTAAAACCAATTCAACTACAAGCTTTTCTCTCCATAAGGTAGATGATGGATGGACGGACGGACAGACAGATAGATAGATAAAAAGTAGGGAAATCCTGAGAGAGGTTTGATATTCTTTAGCATATCTACTTCCTTTCTAAGAACCTACAAAGAAATGTATTATATTTCAGAGAGATTCTTAGTACATCTTGAAACTTAACAGGAAAATTATGGAAGTAGTTTGTTACTATGAAGTTATTGAAGCTACTAAGAAGGACCATCTTCCATGTATTCCGCTAATTCTTTCTAAAAACTGCCTAGGCTGATGAGTTTTTCCCAGTTACTCAGGACCTAGAAAGTGCTTTATGTTCTATATGGTCATCTTACTTCCTGGGTAGAAACTAAGAAGTGAAGTGGCTGCCTGCAACTTTTCAAATCTGACTTTTAGTAGATTTTTTAAAAAAAAAACCTGAAAAGTTGAATTCAGCAAGAGTTCCAATGAGTGGAAAATTCCTCCTGGATCAGGAGAAATTTGGGGAGTTATCAAACCAAATATCTTCAGGCCATATTCCAGGCCACTTGCTTTAGATCTATAAGGGTTGCTACAGTCTCCCTGAAGATAAAAAGGCATGGGGCTTCCCAAGTAAAGCAGATTTTGAACGTATAAAAACTAGTCAGACAAAATCACTAGTTCTACAGAACTGATTCTTTCTCTGCCCCCAAATGAGAAGAGAGTCCAGACAATAAAAAACTTATTGGTGCTTTATCAATGGCTTTTAGCCTAGCTTATGTACTCAATAATGAATAAATTCAATAGAGTTCTTGGTTCTGCTCTTATTGTTTGAGACATTTAAAATTGCAACTGATAAATACCAACTGATTGAGGAAAAGCAGAACCACAATCCTGTTAGCTCTACATAAATCACAAAAGCACCCATCCAATCCATAAAACCAGGGAAAGCAAAAGTCCGGTGTTCCATATAATTAGAATGAACATTATATCACTGGTTCTCTTTCCCTCAAGTTAAGCCTAAACTGAATAACTCAAAAAGCATGTGCTGGGTATTGTTTTACTGCTCTATGGAATAGCAATCTCTTACCAGGAGTTCCTCAGCATAAAGATCAGGAATGGATTTCCCTTAAATCTATTTGCCTACCAAAGAGCAACTAAGATGATTAAAGGCCTCTGGAGACTAAAACATATGAAGAACGGTTTCAGGAATTGGGTATGTTAGAGAAAAGAAGGACCAGGAGTGACATGATAACAGTATTCCAGTGTTTGAGGGGCTGCCACAAAGAAGAGGGGGTCAGCCTATTTTCCAAAGCACCTGAAGGCAAGACAAGAAACAATGGATGGAAACTAATCAAGGAGAGAAGCACCCTAGAACTAAGAAGAAAATGTCTAACAGTGAGGACAATTAACCAGTGGAACAGCTTGCCTTCAGAAATTGTGGGTGTTCCATCACTGGAGGTTTTTAAGAAGAGATTGGACAGCCACTTGTCTGAAATGGTATAGGGTCTCCTGCTTGAGCAGGGGGTTGGACTAGAAGACCTCCAAGGTCCCTTCCAGATCTATTCTGATTGACCACCATTTTTCTCCTCAGTGGAATGGAACACAGAGAAGGGGTCTGGCTGGGTTCAGTTCAAGATGAAGATCCTCCAATGTGAGTGAACTGATGGGGAACATTAGAATCACTTTTTTTTTCACTTGTTCAGCAAAGAGAGAGATTGTTTGATATTGTGGCTAGGGATTTTTCAACAAGCAGAGATTTACGGGAAAGATTTCTCCTCCCTCCCCCCGCCCCATGTTAGCCTGATACTGTGTTAGGTTTAGCAATAACTAAACTGTTTAGTAAGAACGAAGCCATAGCTTTTTCATGACTGAGTTTTGCTTCTATGTTCATATGACAGCTCATTGGAATTGAATGGATAATATCTGTAATTATTGACTGTGGGCATTATATTTTCAGACTTATTTTCATAACAATGATATTTTATTTTGGTTTATATCTCGTCCTGCTGAATATTGGGTTCTCGTAGATTTATATCATTGGTAATAATAAGAGTTGATAAATGTTTTTATTCATTGTGTGTTTGAGCGCTACTGCCATCTGCTGGGCAGGGATAAAACTATTCCTTATCCCCTTTTCAAATTATAGGAGGGTTTGTTTGTTTGTTTGTTTGTTTTAAAAAGGATAGCTCCCAGTACTCCACCTCATGGTACAAATCAAACACGTTTTATAGTTGTGCTTCTTTCTAGGTCGGAGATCCATTTAAGAAGGTTGCAGTGAATTTCAATGGCATGACATAGGCGAATTTAGATGAAAGTATTAATGTTTCTCCTCTTACAGATTTTATTAGCAACTGCCTGTAGGAGAGGAGCAAATTCTAATATGATCAAGGATTCTTTCATAGGAAGCAGCCCTTTTATGTGTTACTTAGTTGAGAATGCGAAGTATCCAAGAAAAGCTCTACCACTACTAGCATGTCCATTCTAGTCTGTACATTTGCTAATGTATTCAACAAATATCCTTCTCAGTGTATATTTTAAATTGAATTTCTTACAAAAAAAAGTGTTTGTCATGGCTTGGCAACCATATAATACTGATATGCCACCCACAGATTATGAGTTGATTAAGGTCATTGACTGAATCACTGTTAGATGCCCTGTTTAATTTATCATGAGTATTTGGTCAATCAGCAGAAAGACAGATGGATTCAGTTACCGTCAGCCTTGCAAAGTAACACAAACACGAAGCACATCCAGAAGTACCAGCTCTAAGTTTATTGTAAAATTACATTAACAGAATCTGGCAAGTCTGAAAGTACATCTCTCCCCCCTCACCTTTACAGTTCAAGAAACTAGGGAAGGTCCCTTAGGAGATGTTTGCCACCCCCATATTCCTTCTGCAGACTCAGTTGCCACTTGTCTGACAGTTGCCACTTGTCTGCAGCTCTTCTGCTTGTCTCTCAAGGTCACCCCACATACCGTTACAATGGCAATGGATGCACTGTTGTGCACGATCTGAAGGAACAGAATAGAACAGAATAGAATAGAGCTGGAAGGGACCATGGAGGTCTTCGTCCAGCCCCCCACTCAAGCAGGAGAACCTATACCATTTCAGACAAGTGACTTTCTAGTCTCTTCTTAAAAATCTCCAGTGATGGAGCGCCCACGATTTCTGAAGGCAAGCTGTTCCACAGGTTGATTGTCCTCACTGTTAGGAAGTTTCTCCTTAATTCCAGGTTGCTTCTCTTTTTAACCAGTTTCCAGCCATTGTTTCTTGTCCTGCTTTCTGGTGCTTTGGAGAATAATTTGACCCCCTCTTCTTTGTGGCAGCCCCTCAAATACTGGAATACTGCTATCATGTCTCCCCTATTTCTTCTTTTCTTTAGACTAGCCAAACCCAAGTCCTGCAGCCGTTCTTCATATGTTTTAGTCTCAAGGCCTTTGATTATCAAATCTGAAAGATAATAAAGTTAAGATATTCCAATATGTCATTTGATGCTTATGGTATTATGAGATATTTCATATACATTTTCTGTCAAAATCCACTGATATTCAAGGATAGATATTGCTGGAAGAGAAAAACCGCAGCATACCAGACTGGGATTATCTATCTCCTTAGAGAGGAGATGAACCTATCCATCAAGATGGACCCAGAATGTTCCCTGGAGAATTTGCTTCATCCAGAAACTAAGACAAAAAAGAAAATGCAGCCTAATTCTAGCTGTGTGGGGGCATTAGAAGTTGAGTAAGGGAAATATGTTATTACTTTTAGGAATTCTGATTTATGAATCTTAATTCTGATGTATGAATACCTCAAAGCTTGAGACATTTGTGTAAATACACAACTAAGCACCATACAGCATCCAAGCTCAGAACTTTAGCTTTAAATAATTTAATTGCTGCTGGGACATGGTTATTACCAAGTTGACTAGCACATCGGTAATCAGAAAGGATGATCTTTAAGCTCTTATTTAAGCTCACTCAATTGGCTGGTCCAGCAGGTGGAAGATTGAATGTAAACACTTAAGTACTTACAGGTTTTAGCCCACTTGATAAGTCTCCCATTGATATTCCAACTAATTAGAGTTTTAAAATGCTTTCGTGAGAGCATTAAACCTTCATTTTAGAGTAAGTGGTATTCCTTAGAGCAATATGGTATTAGTGCTTTGAGGCATCAGTGCATGCCCACATGAGATATAGATGGAATGGCTACATCATTGATATATAGGAGAACAGAGATAAGGTGAAGAGCAAAAGGTGGAATTCTGCCTTAGCAAAAGCCTGAACAATATCATTGATGTACAAATTAAATAGCTTTTTGCTGTGGAATTAAGAAGAAAAACTAAACATGGTCAGAGATACTGAATTCAGCCTTGAATTAGCTATTGTTGTTCCTACATTCCTTGCTTCATCTAACATGATCATGAACTTTATAACATTAATGTGCTCATCGTTGTCAGCCATTCAGTCATGTAATTAATTAAATTAATTTGTTTAATTAGTGTGCTACTTGCAACAATTTCCAAATTGATTATATATGTCCTCAGTATGAGCTTAGCTGCTATGCTTTATTATAATCAGGACAAGCTTTATTATAATCAGGTGATTTTTTAAAAAAAATTGCTTACTTTTTATTAGCATGTACATGTATTTTTCTTCAAAAAAAATTATGGAAGCTACAAATCGTAAATATTGAAAGAGAAAAATCTGTCAACATTGATGAAACTGCCAAGATTAGAAAGAAAATACTTGTAGCCCTGTGAACCCTAAGATGAAACCACACCTGTTGTTTCCAATAGATTATTCATACAGGGACGTCTTGCGAAGTCTAAGCTGAAATAACTCCAGGTTTTTGTTTTCCATTATTAACCATCAAATAGTATAGAGTAAAAATAAAAGGTATATGTCATATTTTCATTACATGAAATGTTTGAAATACCTTGAATTCTTCCCCTCTCTTAAAATTACCTGACAGGTTGGAGGGGGGGAATGACTATTACTACTGTCAGATATATCATTTTATTATTAGATCTCTTTTTTCATATTACATCTGATGGAAAGTTATACGTAAACCTACTTGAGCTGAAACAGGGTGCACTTCCATTCTCAATTCCCACGGGAAAAATATGTTATTGTGATCAAGGAGAGAAGCAACCTAGAACTAAGGAGAAACTTCCTGACAGTTAGAACAATTAACCAGTGGAACAACCTGCCTCCAGAAGCAGTGAATGCTCCAACACTGGAAGTTTTTAAGAAGAGACTGGACAGCCATTTGTCTGAAATGGTGTAGGGTTGCTCCCTGAGCAGGGGGTTGGACTCGATGACCTCCAAGGTCCCTTCCAACTTTATTATTATTATTATATTTTTATTATTATTAGGTGGTTATTCATATATCTTTAAACCTGTTTTTTTTTAAAAAAAGTATAAATCAAAACTTATTTTTTGGTAAGAGAATGGAGTTCAGCTGCTGCTAAATTTGATCGTGTGTTGACTTCCTCCTTCTCTCTCTCTTAGCTATTTCCTTT
Organism: Crotalus tigris; assembly: GCF_016545835.1. NCBI lineage: Eukaryota > Metazoa > Chordata > Lepidosauria > Squamata > Viperidae > Crotalus > Crotalus tigris. Next base: position 269,883 of record NW_024097396.1, on the reverse strand, counting down.
TGGAGTAAGATTGATCATTAGTACTTCCACTGAGGTGGCATTCAGGATTTACCTCATTGATATGATGATGATGGTGATGATGATGATGATGATGATGATTAAAAAACAGACTAACAGACAAGCAACATAACACCCCAGACTTAACAATTGTCGATAAGAAAGACAAAAAAAAGTCTGGATAGTGGACATGGCAGTGCCTGGAGACAGCAGAACAGACGAGAAAGAACTGGAGAAGATAACAAAATACAAAGACCTACACATAGAAATAGAAAGACTGTGGCAAAAGCAAGCAAGGGTAGTACCAATAATAATAGGTGCCTTGGGTGCCATCCCAAAATAACTGGAGCACCACGTGAACACCATTGGCACTGACAAATTCGCTATTAGTCAATTGCAAAAGGCGGCCTTACTAGGAACTGCTTCCATCCTGCGACGATATCTGTAATACTCAATAGGTAGACAAAAATGCCAAATCCAGTCTGAAGATCTGGTTAACTGTGTGATGATCAATAATAATAATAATAATAATAATAATAATAATAATAATAATAAAGTTGGCAGGGATCTGGGAGGTCTTCTAGTCCAACTCCCTGCTCAGGCAGGAAACTTTATACCATTTCAGACAAATGGCTGTTCAGTCTCTTCTTAAAAACTTCCAGTGTTGGACAGCTTGTCCAGTTCTGACAGCCCCCCCTCCCCATTTACAGTCACATGACCATATTTTATTACGGTTTTGCCAGAAACTTGTTTTTAGTTTTGATTTCTGGCCCAAAAAAAAACCCCTACCCATAGAGAACAATGGGTTGGCTCAATGACCATGTTCACCTTACAACTACAGCATTTGCTTTACGACTGCTGCAAAAAAGGTCATAAAATTGGGCATGAACATATGATGACCCGCTTAACAACCACCATGTTTTATAACCGAAATATTAGACTCCATTACGGTTGCAAGTCAAGGTTTACCTGTAAATAAAAGATAATATGAATTGATGCCATCTAGATTGTTGGCAGTAATCAATTCAATTCCTAAAGATAGGATTTGGGCAAAGCGGGCAGCGCCTTCTGTTGATTAAAAACTCTTTATTTTTGATCATGACATGTCATGAAAGCACTTCAGAATAAGTGAGATTCCCCCCTCCACCCCATCCCAGATGTCTCCTTATGCCACCAATCCTTACCCAGAAGGACGTGAGGCAAACTTCACACTAGCTTCTCTTCTTTTTTAGGATTGACATTAATATAGATTTATATTCTTCAGAATTGGTTAATACATCCTGTTCAGAATTCTTTTATATTTATTTTGGATGGTACAAAATGCAAGTCTTCAAACTTTGGTCGTGTGTTCTAGAAAAAGGTATCCATTATTTTTTTTTAATTGAACTCTTTGCTGGAAAGCTTGCTTACCTTGTCCACCAATGGAAAATAAATAATACCAGTACAGGGCAAACTAAGGCCTTTAAATATCTGTGAATTATTTTTCAACCCTCTGCTGCCTGGAAAGAATAAACACAAGCTGTTGCAGATTAGGCCCATGGGACTGTCAATGCAATTTAGTATTTTGCTGGTAGAGTAAGTGGTAATTATGTACTCACTGCTTTAAACATCTGTAAAGCTGAAGTGATTCCCCTTTTACTTTCTGGTTCCCAAATTTGCATTTATAAAAACTCAAATCCTCATGAATGGTCCAATCCAAATGTTTAAGATTGATGAGTTCTGAGGAACCTCAAGTATAAAACTCATTAGGTTAGGAATTCTGAACCAGCTCATTAAGGAGCTTTTAGGAACTCTGACACCTTAGATTTTGGTTTAAATGGGTGCTTAAGGAGTCATTTCTGGTCTTGATTCTTTTACCGTTTTCCGTCATCTGGGGGGGGGGAAGGAAATTCAGTTTTCAATTCTTCACTACTGCTATCTTACAGCTCAGTATTTGGTTTCATTGGGTTCAGGAGAGCCAACGTAAAGTTAAAAGAGACCCAGGATCTTCAAAGTGATTAAAGTTCAGTCCCTCCCTTGCTATGGGAATAATTTTGGGTAGAAGACTATTGCCTAATCTAATCCGGATTGGTGTATCTTTTTCCTAAACTGTCTTGGCAGGTCTGATGAGGAGAAAGCTTGCCAGCAATTGGCCAAAGTATCTACAGAAATATCTAGAAAGATGGCTAGTTTAAGCACAGCTGCTATTTACTATTAGGAAGCTAATGGTATAGTCCACAGGTCGGCAACCTGTGGCTCCGGAGCCGCATGCGGCTCTTTGAGCCTTCCCCTGTGGCTCCCAGCCTCCTCTGCCATTTGCAGAGAGAGACAGAGACAGAGAGAGGCAATTGTGCTTCCCTGCTTCTCTCTCTCTCTCTATCTCTCTCTATCTCTCTCTTTTTGTGTGTGTGTGTGTAAAAGAGAGTGCACTCACAGTGTTCTCCGAGGAGCTGAAAAGCTTATTGGGCGGAGCTCCTCCCTTTGCTGCATCTCTGCAGGAAGCAGGAAGGGCAGGAGAGAGCTAGCTAGCCCAGCTATGCTGTCTCAGGAATTCTGGGAGTTGAAGTCCATGAGTCATAAAAGAACCGAGGTTGCCTACCCCTGAGCTTGTTGGAGAACAGTTTGAAGCCAGCTTGCAAGGTGAGCAGCAGATAGGAGAGGGGAGGAGAGAAAGAGAGAGAGAGAAAGAGAGAGAGGGAGGGAGGGAGAGAGAGAGGAAAGAGAGAGAGAGAAAGAAAGAGAGTGGGGGAAGAGGACTGGCGGACCAAGGGCAGATAGAGAGAGAGGGAGGGAGGGAGAGAGAGAGAGAGACCCTTTTGACATCTAAAATGAAGATAACACTGCATATATCCTTTTTTACCTGTGTGTGTATGTATGTATGTATGTATGTATGTATACACACACACACCTATAATAAAGGTAAAAAAGGATATATGCAGTGTTATCTTCATTTTAGATATCAAAAGGGTTTTGCGGCGCCTGGTGTTTTGTTTTCGATGGGAAACGGGTCCAAGTGGCGCTTTGAGTGTTTTGGGTTGCCTACCCCTGGTATAGTCTTCTCGATTATTAGTTGCATATATTTGTCTAATCTTCTTGTGACATAAAAAGGTAAAGGTGTCCCTGCAGATTTCACTCCACTAGTCATTGTCAACTTTAGAGGGGGGTGGTGCTCATCTCCATTTCAAGGTCATTGAGCCAGCACTGTCTGAAGACCTTTCTGTGGTCTTGTGACCAGCATGACGTCACAGAGCGCTGTTACCTTCCCACTGAAGTGGTACCTATATACTCACGTTTGCATGCTTTCAGACTGCTAGATTGGCAGGAGGTGAGGCAAGCCGTGGTGGGATTCAAATATGTGAACAACCGGTTCTCAATGTGGATGCTGCTTCCGGAAGTCCATTCTGGGCCTGGGCAACAAAAAATTAGCTACCGGTTCTGCCGAACTGGTGCGAACTGGCTGAATCCCACCACTAGAGGCAAGTAATGGGAGCTCACTCCATCATGTGGCAGTTGGGTCTCAAACCTGGGCTGCTAGCTTTCCATTCAACAAGCCCAACATCTTAACTGCTGAGCCACCATGCCTTCTTGTGACATGGTCAGGATTAATAGATTTCCACATACCTTTGTGAATTTCAAGTAATTTTTTTTTAAATAAAGGTTTTGTTTTTTGTACTGTGCCTCTGTCTTTTGACAACTCATCTTTGATCTTAACCCAGTCTTTAGAAATTATGTCTTGATTGCAATAAGTTGGTGTGAAAGTAAGAATCTGTAGCATGAATGATACTGCTTCTACAGCATAGGAGGGTGATAGTTGCAAGTTACTTTCCAGCCAGTGATGATAACGATAGAATCTGGGATGGGCTTTGAAGGGGAAATGATGCAGTGTTCTACAATATATATCTTTCTCCCATATTGCAGTGAATGCAATCTGGAGAAAAATATAAATATAGATTTTGTTAGGTGACAAGATGGATGGGTGATAATAAAACAATGCAGAAAAAGTGAGCCATGTGGAGAACCAAGAATAGATTTAAAATGGTGATAGTTTGCTCAGCATCATTTTAGAAAAAGGTTTGTTTTGAACATGGGCTTTTAAACATATTTTTTGAAGGAAAGGAATGAACATAAACCCATGATTGATTTATAATAGTAGTAGTAGTAGTAGTAGTAGTAGTAGTAGTAGTAGTAGTAGTAAAGTTGGAAGGGACTTGAAGGTCATCTAGTCCAATCCCCTCTGGCAGGAAACCCTATACCATTTCAGACAAATGGCTATCCATTCTTCTTAAAAACTTCCAGTGTTGGAGCATTCACAGCTTCTGGAGGCAGGTTGTTCCACTGGTTAATTGTTCTAACTGTCAGAAAATTTCTCCTTAGTTCTAGGTCGCTTCTCTCTTTGATTGAAGGTTTTGAAAGTTTTTAAGAGAATTAGTGAAGGTTTAAGGGTACTGATGGAAGAGAATAACTCAGGGTTGAACTGTTGGGTCCGCTCTGAACTTGCAGACATTTCATCACCAACTACATAACATCATTAGTGTTAGAAGGAAGTGGGGTTTGCTCTCTTAATATGAGGGTAATGAGAGGTTCATAATGTGGGCAGACCTAAAGGCAGTGTGAACCTAGAAGAAAAGGAAAGTAGTAAAAGAAACCAGAATAACAGTAGAAAGATTACAAGAAGAGAAAGGATTAAACCTGTACGGAAAAGTATAGATGATAGGATAGGGAAATGGATGGGAAATGGATGTAAGGAAAGAAAGTGTGGAAGCTGCACGGAACAGAATGAAAAGAACTATTTTACAAAGTGCCACAGATATATGTAGAGTTATACTAATGGAACATGAAAATGGACTTGATGGAATAATAAAAGAGGCTTTAGATAAGAGAAGAGATAAATATATTGTATAATGTATAGGCATGAAGAATTAGTTTGGTGTAGTGATTAAGGCATCAGATTAGAAAGTGGGAGACTGTGAATTCTAGTCCCATCCTAGGCTCAAAGCCAGGTGTATGACTTTGGGCCAGTCACTCTGTCTCAGCCCTAGGAAGGAGGCAATGACAAACCACTTCTCAAAACTTTTGCCAATAAAAGAGCAGAGACCTGTGCAGGTAATTACCAGGAATTTAAAAAACTGACTTGAAGGCAATATTGGTAGATATAGATATAGATATACACAGAGAAATAAAGCTAATTGGCAAGAGAACAAAAGTCTATTTCTAATGACAGAAGATAGAATTTCAGTTGAAAGATTGATTAAACCTGCACTCTAGTGCATCTGAATTTAAATTGTTTTAATACCATCATCATCATCATCATCATCTAGTACTTGGGTCTTAGTAATAAATGAAAAGAATATGAAGTTACGCTGGATGTCACGTATACATAAAAAGTACAAAGAGTCACAGGAATGTCATTGCATTGTCATTTAAAATTTTAAGTACATCCAAGTTCCAGTAATAGTTTTAAAATTAATGGAGCATGTGGATAAGAATCACTATATCCTTTTTCCTCTCTTGTTTTGAAAAGGTCTGTCTGCAGATGGTGGTGCCAAGCGACAAGAACATCTGTCCCGGTTCTCCATGCCAGATCTAAGCAAAGATTCAGGAATGAATGTCTCAGAGAAGATGAGTAACATGGGAACCCTCAATTCTTCTGTACAGTTTAGAAGTGCCGAATCTGTCCGCAGCCTAATTTCTGTTCAGCAGTACCAAGACGTAGAAGCCAGCCTACACAATCTTGCCAATCCCATTGGATACAGGGAGACCTCATCACATGGAAGGATGCACCAGAGCTTTGATTATGAAGGCGGGATGGCAAGTAACAAATTGGCTGGACCGGACAATATCAGACATCCCCCGATGAGCGAACGCACACCCAGACGAACTAACATCCGAGATGATGATCGGCGTTATCGCCCCCACAGGCCCCGACGGTCCAGGCGTTCCCGTTCAGATAATGCTCTTCATCTCACTAGTGAACAAAACTATAAGTTGAAAGAGAGGCCCTCCCTACGAGCCAGAGAGGACTATGACCAGTTTTCGCAGCAAAGAAGCTGCAGGGAAACCATGGAGCAGAATACCCGGAGGAACCTGTATGGCCAGTGTCCCAGGACTGTCTCAGACCTGGCCTTGCAAAATCATTTTGGCGAGAGATGGGGACCCTACTTTGCCGAATACGACTGGTGTTCCACGTGCTCCTCCTCCTCCGAATCTGACAATGAAGGCTACTTCCTGGGAGAACCAATTCCACAACCAAGCCGACTCCAGTACGTCACCAATGAAGATCTTCTTCACAAATACGGCTCGTACAACATGCCTAAGTCTTCTACACTGGGTGGTCGAGGACAGTTACACAGCCGAAAAAGGCAAAAGAACAAAAACTGTGTCATAGCATAGCCGCGTAGCCCAAGCACAGTGTTAGAGAATGTAATTATTTCATCAACTTGCACTGCTGTAGGTTTTCAAGCGCTTTGTATTGTAACAAAACAATCCAGGCAAAACAGGGAGCTGTTAAGAGGAGGTCATAGACAAAAGGTCTATAAATAGTCATAATTGTTGGCATGGTGAATATATTTTGCACATTTTATTTGGGGGAGGGAGGGAGGGATAAAATTTATTTTAGCATGTTATAATTACAAATTTACCTCCTTCCCATAAGTAGCTGCCATCCATTTAATACCCCGTTCACCCATATGTTTTTAGTTGACGTTGTTTTCTGTAATGAGCAGTTAGCTACTCGTTTAATCTCTCCTTTTTTCTTTTTCCCTTTCTCTTGGCTTTTTATTTTCACCACCTGTCTAAGGGGGTCATTTTCCCCACCAGGTGTGGATGTTATTTTCCGCATTTGTTCAGTCAAAGAGAGTTTGGAAAAAATACTTTTGTATTTCGTAATGTCAGAGGAATGTCTTCCTCGTGGAAGTCCCTGGGATAACCAGGGACATCTATTGTGGTTTTTGGACAGAGCTAAACAAAGATTGTTTCAGAACCCTTGATCTGTTTTGCCATCACATTCCTTCAGGATCAGCAGAATTTTATTTTTTCTCCCTCTTAAAGTATGTCATCATTTTTTAAAAAAAATTCCTGAGTTCTCAGGCTTGCAGGCTACTTTAAAAGGTTAATAACACTTTACTATTCTGTTGTAGGTTTCATAACACAAACACAAAGTAGAAAATGATAATTATTGTTTGTTCTTTTTAAAATAGACTTATACAGATGCACACTCCATTAAATGTAAAAGTTAAAGGACCCAGGTCTGAGAAGAAAGTTTACATCTCTTTAGAGAGGGGAAAGTCACTAAAATTTCAACTTTTGGGGGGGGGGAAGGGTTACAACCAAAAGAATTGTAAATGGTTCTGTAGTGTCAGCATGAGCTTGTTTTGAGTATAGAATTGTTTACTGGTGCTCTGGTTTCCTGGCATTTGTTAGCTGCTGTTCATTACCAAGAGGTATCTTTTTTCTGAACGTCATAATACAATGAATACATCCTAATCATATTACACTTACACTCTACCCTTGGGTGATGAACACTTCAAGCCCATTATGAAGGCTGTTTGAAGGACCCATACTCAGGGTAGAATGGACTTCATTCTTTGGAAGTAGAAGAACATAACAATAGCTTCAACATGGGTAGTTATATATATAGGGCTCAAAATGTATTGTGTACTATGGTGGATGTGAGGTTTTCCTCTACTCACTCTTTCTCTTTCTCTCTCTTTGTGCTTTAAATAATTGGGAGACTGACATCAAGATGTATTCTTTATTGTTTCCAGACAAATACGGTCAGAAAGAAGGAAAATACACTTCTGTTATTGTATATTTTATTATAGGGTTGTAAAACGGGTTTCGGTAGATTTCCAGGTAGGTCAGATCTGGACAGCTGACAATACCTGTATGTGGGTTCTCCAGAGAATGTAAGGACTCTGTTAATACAAAAGTCTATTGAACAGATGGCAAAATCCAGGTGTGAGGGTCCCAGGCACTTCAGCTGGACATCAGAAGCAGAGGCTTTGGGCCCAATCCACCCGCGCCACTGGCAGATAAGCCCTGATGCAGTATTACTCCAACCGTAAGGGACAGTCAAGATTTGTGATTTGAAACACGATGACTGGGAAGGGAATCTCAGATGATGATGTATCTGTAACACAGCTAGCAATCTTTTGTTGTGTGAAAGGAGAATGTGATGATGATTTTTTTCCCCAAAAAAATAAAAAAGAAGGAAAAAGAAAAGAGATGTGGTGATGTGTAAAAGGCCCCAACAGAAACTGAGTCTTTCTTTGTTAAAATAGATTTTATTTATGGTGGTCGCATCAGGGTTTATTTATGTTATTAACATTTATTTTTCTTCAATCTGTGATATGCTTATGGTCTACTCACAGAGATGGGATTTCCATTGCATTTCTTCATAAGGGGCACTCAACCGATAGGGATGGATGGAAGGAGAGAAATGGATAGACAGATAATGGATAGAGAGACAGGCAGACAGACAGAGGAACAATACAAATAAAAAGCATGTTCCACTCCTCGTATGGATTATTTCAGAGTCGTGCAACTTCTGATTGGTTTAAGTTCAAATGAAACCAATAATCTGGAAAATATTATGGAGTTAGTTATTTAGAGTTACGTTAGAAATAATTCTACGATTTCTCTTATATTATAAAATATATAATACATAAATATATTATACAATTTTTAAAAATTAATGATATGTGAGTAAGCCACCATCACCATCATGCTAAGTCACAAGACATGATTCACAAACCAGTGTCTTGCTTTGCACACTGCAATAAGTCAGCACCAAAAAACAACATTGCAGCAGTTTGTCCTGAAGATCCAGGCAATGGCTGAATTTAGATATTCATGACTGCTGTGGTGAGTGCTGCATCAAAATTCAAGTTCACATTTTTCTCCACTCCTGTGCATAAAAGAAATAATGAAATTTCTGTTTGGAATTTAGAAAAAAATCAGCATTTGCCTTATCCCAAATACGGACAATAGACCAACTTAACAAACCATAAACAAACCAAGTATGATCATCTGGTTTGTAAATGAGAATAACTTGCTTGCTACATGTCAAGAAAGAGAAACAGACTATAAAAACAGCGTGGTGGGTTGCTGTGGGACTTCTGAACGCAGTTGGTGAAAAACCAGGAAATTTATTGACTGCTTGGCCATGAAAACCACATATATTACATGAAAAAGAGTGATGGTAAGTATAAAATAAGCAGAATGGTATAATTAAACTTACGAAAAAGTATTTTGGTGGCCAGGGATTATATTTGAGGAAAGAAAGCAAAACTTCAGCAGGCACAGCCATAACATAATAGCAAAAGTGGTAATTTTCCAGGTGCTTTTCTGGACTCAGTTTTTTAAAGGATGGATTAATTAATTAATATGCTGCCTATCTCACAATCAAGTGGCTCTGGGGAGCTGGTTAAACCAATTGTGCTTACATGGATATTTTTTAAAAGTCTCTTCCTTTTCAATCATGCCACTGATTTCTGGTAATCACAATGAAAGTATCTGCTGGAGATACATGAAATTTGGAGTTTACTGTGATACTGAGACTACAAGTTCTCCACTTTTCATTATGTGATTTAAGCATTTCTGTTCTTGGACTTTCATCAAATCCCAGTGAAATGAACCACGTATTACTAAAGGGAACATTCATATTATACGTTGGACTGTCATTTATAGCCAGTTTAGTCTAGTGGTTAATGTGCTAGCCTAGAAACCAGGAGATGGTGAGTTTTAGTACTGGATTAGGCATGAAAGCCAACTGGGTGACTTTGGGCCAGTCACTCACTCTCAGCCCAACTTAACTCACAAAATGAAAAATAGGAGGAAAGAGTATGAGGTATGTTGGCTACCTTTAACTACCTATAAAATAATAAAGGCAAGATAACAACCTAATATATATTTATCAAGAAAACATACATTCTAAATGTGGACATTAAACAATATCATCAATAGTAAACTTTCAATTACTCCTGCTAGAATATGGTCAAGTATTATGTACTTGGGACTACTTTAAATGCCCATTTTTATAGAAGACATTTTGATGCACTTTATCAATGAACTGCTGTTGTCACAGTCAAAATCCGAAACTGCAATTTCATGCCCATTTACCTGAGAATAAGACCCTTGAATGATGTGAGTCGGACCTCTAGCAAAATAAGTGTAGCAATGCATTCTAAATCCCATCTTTTATGTAGCTTTAGTAAGCCACAAGGAGTGGCGTGTGTTTTGAAGATGTATGCATATGACCTAACCAATCGTCTATAATTGTCAATAATTATGCTTAATTACTTCTGAAAATTATAGCTAGAGGACAGGCTGTTAATTGACATTAATCAAAATGTTCCAGGGGAGATTCGGAGATGAATTCTTATGGAGGGTTTTGGCACTGCATCAAGAAGAAGAAAAATAAAAGCAAGTAGGTGCCGCGTTTTAAATATGGGGGACTCTGGTGTGTTAAGTACCTTTCATACAAGCCCAGACAGCAGGTTAAAAGAATTCGGCTTTCTCAAGCTGCTGTCTGGGATGAACCAGTTTAACCCTTGACCTGAATTAGCTAATAAAATCTGCCTTCATCCTTTGACATGGAGATATATCCATCATGCTATTCTCTATCCAGCTAAGTAACATGCAAAGCAGAGAAAAGGAATAAATAATAAAACCTGAAAATGATGGGTGATAAGAAAAGGAAATAAATATAGCTAAGTCTAGCTATATATTCAGCATTGACAATAGCTCTATGCCTTTCTGGCCTGACACATCATTCATTCATTCTTTCCTCCGTTTCATATTTTACATTTATACTTTTTTTTCTCCTGTAAATTCCTTCTTTTTTCAGAAGATATCTTCACTGAGCAATTTTCTCAGTCTTCTTTCTCTCAAACCACTGGCTCTATATATTTGTTTTGCAATTTCATTCTCATTCATTCTCTTTAAATGGCCAAACCACCTTAATGTGCTTCTTTCCTCCTTTTCACTCACTTCTGCAATCAATCCCCATTTATTCAGCAGCCATATATCCTTCAGCCTATCTCTATATATGCCAATATTTTAGTAATCCTTTCCCACTTCATTCAACTTTTTTTTTATCCTGACACACTAAATCTTCCACTTATCCAAATGGGCAGAAAATACATATATTTTCCGTACTTTGCAACTCGTTCTTTGAGACTCCCCCCCCCAATTATTCCACCAGTATTTATATATCTTAAAACTTCTTTACTATTTTCCCATCTTTGGTAAAGGTACATAAATTGATCAATTGTGTTTATAAGTTTCTTGTTTTGTTTTTACATTTATACATTAAATCAGTGTTGCTTAACCTTGGCAACCTAAAAGATGTGTGAAGTTCAACTCCCAGAATTTTCCAGCAAGCTTGTTGGCTGGAGAATTCTGGGAGTTAAAGTCCACACATTGTCCAATTGCCAAGGTCGAAAAAGATTACATTAAATCATAATTGCTTGCTCCATTTTCTGGATCATACCCAATCACCATGGACTTTGAGATATTTATTCATTCAATTTCTATAGATGTCCATCTTAATCAACGACTCTATACATACACACCTTGTATGCCTCTCAGCAAGCAAAGCTGTTTCAATATGGGTTTATATGTAACTTCCAGGAAGCAGCATTCACCATCTATGTGATTGTATATGAAGAATCTAACTTTGAGGTTGGTAGCCTATGAATAGGCTATGAACTATTCTCCAAAGAATACTTAAGTTATCAGCTGAGGTCAAAGACACTCACTACTACCAAGGTTATTTGGCTGTCCAATGTCAATGCGGGATCCAAAAGAACTATCAGACTGTAAACTTGTCTTTATTGGGGGAGGCAATTCCCATCTGGAATGAAAATATCTCTTGAAACCTGAAGTTAAGATTCCAGGATCACTTACAACATTCCCTTCTCTGTACTTAATTGTTCTCCCACATCCACTTTGAGGAATCTGAGCTCAGTAGCTGGGAATTATTGCATTGTTGTTGACAACTAACTCCAGAGATCTGAATAATCTTTCCCATCAGCATCATGTTGATATGAAAATAAAATATAAAGTAACATTTTGCTGGGCGCCCCTCCCTCTGATTGTTCTCCAGGGGCTGAAGACCATTTTTCCAATATTACTTTCTGAGAGTACTTGAAGGGAGGAACAGAATCGTGACAAAGCATTGGTGCAAGTCTCCCAAGGACTTCAAAATGATGTCATGGTCAAAAGAGGTCAAAAGGTCCAGAAGTATCAATAGAACTATGCTCCCTCTTTCTGTATCCTACTATAGATCATCCTATGACGGGGTATAATGTCCAGGTGGAAGGAAGCTGTAGAGTCAGTATACAGAATTGGAAGGGACCTTATAGGTAATCAAGTCCCATCCCCTGCTCAGGCAGGAGACCCTATATCATTTCTGACAAGTGACTGTCCATCTCTTCTTGAAAGGCCTCCAACCTCTGAAGGCAGTCTGTTCCATTGACTGATTGTTCTCACTGTCAGAAAATTTCTCCTTATTTCTAAGTTGAATCTCTCCTTTATCAATTGCCATGGGTTGTTCCTTGTCTGACCTTTGGGTGCTTTGGAGTCTGTGCCAAGATTATGGATTTATTTAAGTTTAGGGAAGGTGAACAACCCACACTAGGCTTTTGGAAGTCAGTGAGTTAAAGGCTTTGTTTTGCAGCAAGACCTCTAAAGAGAAAAATCAAGATAATCACCATCAATAGAGAAAAAGACCTCCTACAGATAGTCACACAAACAGACTAAGACTCTTAACTATGTCTTCTGGAAATAAAACACAAAACTGAATCAAACCATATTAGATGACTGAGAGAAACATCTGAAATACTGCTTGAAGTGATAGCAAAACCAGCATGAAACTGAGAGACTCTGCCTCTATAAAAACCTGCCTGAATTGATTACTTCAATTCAGTGTTTATGAACCTTAGCAATTCTAGGTTTTGTGGAGTTCATTTTACAGAATTCCCCACCAGCATGTTGAACTCCACATATCTTAAAAGTGCTTTTTCAAAAGGCAACTGGACTTGCTTTGTTTTTCCTTGAAGACATTTTGCTTCTCATCCAAGAAGCTTCTTCAATTCATTTGGGACAACTTTTGGGACAACCATGACCTGGACGACTGAGAATCTCCATAGACCCATGTCTTAAAGTTACCAAGGTTGGGAAATATTGTTTCAGTTAAACAGTTAAACAATCATCTGTCTGAGATGATATAGGTTCTCCTGCTTGAGCAGGGGGCTGGACTAGAAGACCTCCAAGGTCCCTTCCAGCTCTATTCTATTCTATTCTATTCTATTCTATTCTATTCTATTCTATTCTAGCTAAAGATGGACCATCTGCCTGGCAATTTAAAAGAGTTGAGCAACTGTTTACTTGATTGCTACAGCAAAAATAACTTATGAGGGTGCTCTTCTCATCCTTGGAGTCAACCTAGACTTTTATGATGATTGTTCAACCACTTTCTAGTTTTATTATTCACAATTGCTCCATACACTACTGTGCATTCAAGACTCAAACAATGAGATGGGGTTAAGTGTCTTCGAGACTTCAAAATTCCTCATTTCAGTAAATCTCAGCAACCAACTAAATTTGAGAAACATTCAACAAAGCTGCCTGTAATCCAGCAAAATTTCCACCTGCATGAATTGATAGCGATATCCATAACTGCCAAAAATGAATTGGTTTTGTTGTGTCTATATTATCTATTTATACACACTGCTCATTCTCTGTACTCAGGCAAAGCACGGTCTGTGAATATAACAAGGCTAAGGACACATAAAGCTAAAAAAAGGTAATAACAGAAGAGTCACCTTTTCTGAATGCCATAAAATGGGGTAGAATTGGCAAAGCATGTTACATTCAAGCTGTTAAACTATCCGTACTTCAAAGAAAGGGACATCACAATGGATAAAATAAATTGAGAAAGCAATTAACTAACCCAGCAGTCACTTATCTGAAAGTAAATTCCACTGAACTCAGATGAAACTTTTAAGTAGATTTGTGTAGAATTTTGTTCTGATGCACACCCATGCCCATGGGCAAACACCATCAAGATCTGGATTACTTATTGTTTTGCATTCTTCTGTCTTCTTCCTTCTCTCTCTCTCCACCTTAAAACAATAGCTTTTCCTTATATGATATGCTTCCTACACCTTATATCATTTAATTTCACTAACTACACAAAAACATACACCAGCACTTTTGAAAAATCTGTGTTCCGATACAGGTAGTCCTCAACATACGACCACAATTGAGCCCAACTTTTATATTGCTAAGTGAGCAATTGGTTAAGTAAGTTTTGCCCCATTTTATGACTTTTCTTACTACATTTGTTAAGTGAACCACTGCAGTTGTTAAGTTAGTAACATGGTTGTTAATTGAACCTGGTTTCCCCGTTGACTGTGCATGTCAGAAAGTTGCAAAAGGGGATCACACAATCCTGGAACACTGTAACCATCATAAATATGAGCCAGTTGTCAAGCATCTGAATGTTGAACACCGTGACCATGGGAATGCTGCAATGGTCATAAGTGTGAAAAATGGTCATGTCATTTTTTTCAGTGCCGTTGTAACTTTGAACAGTCACTAAATGAACGGTTGTAAGTCGAGGACTACCTGTATTCAATAACTCAGAGGTCCCCAACCTTTTGGACACCAGGGACCAGTTGGGGCTTCGCTTGCTTGCACAGACCGGTTTCTAGCATGCCGTGGACCAGTGCTGGTCCACGGTCCGGGGGTTGGGGACCCCTGCAATAACCTGTTTTGGGATAACTGTTCTGCATCCAATGAGTAAAGGAGGCCAACAGTCATTGCCTCCAAGAGAGACAATAGCAACTACCTCTATATCTCCATTCTCTGAGAACTGAAGGTTTCCTACAACCACCAGATTTACTTCCCAGACATTGTGACCCATCAGAGAAGACCTGGTACAGCCATCACTAAACCATCTGTCCTGCTGTTGTATTCACCTGCAAATCCCATTGCCTAAAAAAGATCCCATTTCCCTCTTTTATTAGGCACTGTTCAATAAGTTGAATTACTAACGTGGAAACCAGTCCAAGTGTTGTTAACATAATTGGAGAACCAAGAATGGAGTTCTGAACGAAAGTCTTCAAGGGTTCAAGGGATGTGGAACCATGGAGCTAGGAATAGCCACTCTTAACAGGTCCGAACAAAATCCTGGGACGCTGGTCTTTTCGGCCTCCCATTTGTCCACATCAAAAGCAGCCTTGTAGGAATTGGCTGCCAGGGGCCTTGACTGAAGTGGAAATCACTGTGTCCTTGTGCTCAGCTATGAGGGGGAAATTCTGAACCAGATGTTTGGAATGCAAATTTCCCCATCAGTTGGAAGGATGTGGTCTGGAGGACCCTGAGGCTTTCTGTGTTATTTTCCTTTTCAGTTTCCAATTGTCTAGCATAATGAGGAGTAACACTCAGCCTTGCATCAGGAGTTTGGCTTTCCCAATTAACTTTGATGAGCTCAGCTTGAGAGGAAACGTCTGGTAAGAGACCATTTACAAAAGAGCCGTAGGAGCTCGTGAGGCCAACTCTAATTGTACTGGAATGTCAGAATGCTGTTGGAACACTTTTAAAAGCTGTTCATAATTGTTTCACTAGATTCTTGCTTCCAGGCATTCATTCTAACCCAATCAGGATGCACCAGAAATAGTTTGTCAATAGTATTTAATAAGCCAGTGAGGCTGTGTAAGATCCTGAGGTTGTGGAACTTAGGTTTAAGGCAAGCCACCTCTTCCACAGTTAACATCTGTAGCATTAAAAAAAAGAGTTAACATCTACATACAAACATCTGCATCATAAACATCCAAGATAGCTTGTAATTCCCTTTTTAATATTTTATAGATCCTGACCTATTTTAGGGAACTACAAAATCAGGTAGTCCTCGACTTACGACCACAATGAAGCCCAAAATTTCAGTGGTTAAGTGAGACATTTGTTAAATGACTTTTGCCCCGTTTTACCTCAGTTGTTAAGTGAATCACTGAAAAATGATAAGTTAGTAACTCGGTTGTTAAGTGAATCTGGCTTTCCCATTGACTTTGCTTGTTAGAAGGTTGCAAAAGGTGATCACGTGACCCTGGGACATAGCATCGGTCATAAATATGAGCCAGTTGCCAAGCCTCTGAATTTTGTTCACGTGATCATGGGGATGCTGGCAAAGGTCGTAACTGTGAAAAACGGTTGTAAGTTTGCTTTTTTTCCAGTGCCGTTGTAACTTTGAACAGTCACTAAATGAACTGTTGTAAGTCGAGGACTACCCGTATATAGACCACAAAATATCTATGGGGTATGGAGGCGTCAAAACCCTACCCCCAAATCTGAGGCATAAGAAACTAAGCCACCCACTGTTGTTTGTTTCTTCCAGTTTCTTCTGTAACTGTAACCCAGCCATCACAACTTTTTAGAGCAGATTGGAGATTGTGCCAAAATTGCCCCAAAACATTTCAAATCAATAATGCCTCTTGAGGAAAAAGGCACACTTCAGTCCAAAGCTCTCACACCCAATTATCTGTGATGCAGTTCCTGAAAGCAATCATTATCTCCCATATGGCCTAATGCGCCCCTTTTCCCTTACCCTGGTGTGGGGACTAGTGCCAACCATGGGACTTAAGAGAGCACATCTCTGGGAGGGGAACCTGCCTTCTGAGCCCTCCTTGATCCTCAACTGTACAAACCAGACCAGCCAACTTCTCTAGGATCTAGTCATGGATAAGGAAGACTTTATTACATAGTGATCTGCCATTTCATAGCAACAGCTGGGGCCACCAAGGATCTGGTGATCTAGCTGGAGGAGTCAACCGTGAGGGCTGGAAGGCAGACATAATCTCAGTTATTGAGAGCATTTCACTTTTCAGAGATTGTTCTGCTTTATTGAGCCAGGACTGAATAAGAAGTTGACAAGGGCAAGGGCAAGATAGTAATAATAATGAAGTGGTTCGGTAGTGCATGTTCCCACTTCCTGAACTAATTACTGGCCATTGTTTCTGATGCCTTTTCTGATATTGCATTATAAAATTAGGATTCTGTGCCCAAGGAAGAGAGAAGACCAACAGGTGAAGAAAAAAGAAAATTGGCAACCCTCACTGGGTCTGTTCTTTAAACCAAAGAAGCTTCTTGGATGAGAAGTGAAATGCTTTCAAAGAGGGGGGAAAAAAACAAGAAAGTCCAGTTATCCTTTGGAAAAAGCACCTTTGGGACAACCATGACTTGGATGATTGAGAATCTCCATAGATCTGTCCCATGAAAGTATCAGAGTGGTGATAGTAAAGTACTTATAAACATGCCTAGCTGAATGTCATGCCATGTCTCATTAAGTGATTGTATTTTTTTGTGATATACTATAAGTTTTATGTATCCAAAAGCACATTGTTCCCTACATGGTCTTTACAATATTCCGACATGTGCACAGATGTAACTGATCTGTCCATTTAGAGATGACCTTTTATTTGTTCCTACAATACAAAAAACACATAGAGATTGTACTGCATTGTTAGTCAGAATGAGACAACAAATCCTCTCCAAATCCTTGCTGAGAATATGTCAGTGGGGTTAAATCTTCACTTTGTCCACGAAGGGATCAACAACAAAAGATATTGAAAAATTGGTGGCTGAGAACAAATCAGTATGGAGAGTTTTTCTTAAAATGTATTGATTAACTGAAGATTAATCAGTTCTTCTGAATTAGACTTGCTTATGAATCAACATTGTATTTCCCTGTGATTTTGTTAAAGCTTTTCAGCTGCTAATATCTGCAAACTGATATTGTCCAGAATAATGTATTAGTATTATTGTATTATTGTCCAGAATAATGCTGGCAATCAAGAAGATATTTGTGTCTAAACATGTACTTCTAACAATCACGTTGGGACTCATCAATTCATTTAAAGAACCCTCAAGATTTGCATGCATTCTGAAAAAAAAAATAACAAAAATATCCTTAGCTAAAGATAATCAATTTAAAGACAACAATAAATGTTCAATTATAAGGCAAGATTGATCTGTTTGTACATGGAGTAGTACTATCAGAGGCTTTCATGGTGAAGAGAAGACATTATAGGATATAAAAATGCATAGCAATGAACTCTCCTCAATGAGGTCTCAGTCTTCGGCTATTTCTGTTAAGTCACTATATCAATCATGTAGCAGTCTAGACTGGAAATTCATACATGGGCTCAAATAGTTTATTCCTTAGCTTGATTCTGTACCTGCTTCACACTCCTTAAAACTCTGTCACAGTTAAGGAATCCAATCATCTGGGTGTGGTTTCTGGAAGAGAGGAAAAGCTGCTTGCAGAAAAAAAAATATAGATGCAATAGCGTGCAAAGATAATTGAATCCAGATTTGCAATTACTAAAACATGCTGAACAATAGCGGTGTCAGAGGTATCCAAACACTCAATCAGGATGACTTTTACTCCAAATCAACATTCAGCTCCAACGATTTCATAGGATGGCAGCATTTTTTATCTCAGTTGGCCTTTTCTATTTCAGGATTTATTAAACACATTTGCACCTGAAGGACCAGGTTAGGGATAGATCTTCATGGAGGAAATCTATTTATTGTGGTTGCTAGGGGTGAACACCAAACTTGATGTCACCTAATCAATATTTGCACAATGTGGTAAATCCTAAGACTTGGATAGAGTTACTGATTCTTGCCTCTAAGCTGATGAAGTATGTGCATTGCTTCTGTTTAGTTAGGTATGTGATTGCCATTATCTCAAGTGGTTATATAGCAGAGGTGTCCAGCCTTGGCAACTCTGAGACCTGTGGACTTCAATTCCCAGAAAAGCAAAAAAAATCAAGAACATGGGGACATAACTCAAACTGTCAGGAGGGAGGTTCAAAAGTAATGTTGAAAAATATTACTTCATTTAAACAATAGTTGAATCTTGGAACCAACTTCCAACCAAGATAATGGGTCAATCATCAGTAACTGAGTTCAAACATACTTGGGATAAATACATGTTTTATCATCTGCCAATTTTTTAAAAAAACCTTCAAAGGGCAAAATTGATGGACTACTAGGTCTTTTTCTACTATATGGTTTCTGTGTTTCTATGTTCCTATTCAGCAAATCTTGGTCAAAACATATGGTTCGCTCTGATGCATGAATGTAATGAGAGAACAAATATGCCAAATATTCCAATTTTAATCATTAGCATCTTTTAAATAGGGTGAAAAACTAGCATATAGAAAGCCTCTATTTGGAGCTAGAGACAATACTAAGCTAAAATGGACCAATTTTCTTCAAAGTCACTGAGGGGGTTCTAGAGCAGGTCAGCCCCAAATCCCATCAATTCCACTTTTAGGTGGCATCATTTCACTCATTAGGAAGGAACTATACAATATTTTTGCATTTACCTCTAAAACAATTCCATGCTATGCACATCACATGGACCCAACACTAAAAAACTTGGAAAAGTATTCTAGTTCTCTGTCATGTGTACAACAGCAAATCACATCCAGGAACAAACTAATAGCAGGAGTCATCCAAGATGCAAGCCTAATTTTAGAAGTTCTGCACATATGTAACCTAGCAACCAACTAGCACTGGGGAAGTTTATGCTGAGTGTCTTATGGATATAATGTAGTCTGCTGTATTTTTGTGTGTGTGTTGCTCCCAAGTGACTCTTGAATCTAGTTTGCTATGTTTCCAGATGACTCTTTTTCTATTGCTTTAGTCATCTAGCATTGTTGATTGTATTGAATCTGTTTTAATTCTAAATCAGATAAGGTTTGCCAAGTTCTTAACCTATTCAATAAACACCCTGTTTATTCAATGACAGATAAAATACAGAGTGATTTATATTACAAACTTTCAATGTATTACTTTCCTTTCATGACGCAGTATCTCTCTTTTGAACGATCTACAATTGTGCCGATAACTTCAAATAAATCAATGCCAACTATATTTAGAAAACCTCTAGAAAAGTAAATACAGCTCCATTTTAGACTAGCGATATTCTCTCAATGATTTTTCAAGGGTACCGTATATGCCGGCGTATAAGACGACTTCCGGAAGCGCTAAACTCAGCAGCAAAGACGGGGGTCGTCTTATATGCCAAGTCGTCTTATACACCGGAAATACTGGAAGTTTCCGGCGTATAAGACGACGTTCTAGGAATGCGGCTCGGCAATAAAGACGGGGGTCGTCTTATACGCCAGGTCGCCTAATACGCCGGCATATATGGTAGTTCCAGGTACAGTGAATTATAGTGCTCTAAACATGAGATGACAAGGGCTTGAAGGATCATCAGCAAAGCTTTCCTGTCTAGAAAAGATCACAACTGCTACATAAGAACACAAGCTATATAAGCTGTGGAGGAGGAAGAAGCAAGTCCAGAAAGACTCTCAGATGGTGAATCTGTTCTCAAGAGGGGAGCAGAAACCATCTAGAATCAAAGCTGGAAGTCTCCTGGAACTAGAGAGTTTACAACAGCCACTCTGTCTTGTTGGAATTAGCCTAAACCTGTTTTTCCCCATCCATATCCTGACAGCCTCTAACATCAAGTAAGGGCTTCAATTGCATCTCTTAATCAGTTTGATTAGGATATTTTAAATTGATTTAAAAGTGTCCTAATGAAACAGTGACAAACAAAAACAATATTGATAGCTATCTCTTTTAAGTCAAAGTATGTTATCTTTTAATAGAAGAAGGTGACGACAGAGAATGAGGTGGCTGGATGGAGTCACTGAAGAAGTAGGCGTGAGCTTAAATGGACTCCAGAAGATGGTAGAGGACAGGAAGACCTGGAGGAACGTTGTCCATGGGGTCGCGATGGGCTGGACATGACTTCACAACTAACAGCAACAACATGTTATCTTTGCCTGGCTTCTTAGTTCGCACCTTAGGCTGGTATATATTCCATTCTCGTATTCATAGAGTGACATACTAGTAAATGAATTAAAAGCTTGGAACTGATAAATGGAATAATTTCCGTGACTTTCTTGAATGTCGTGACGTAAAGATACTGTGTTATTTGGAGGTGGTGAAGGAAACTCAACATTTTGAGAGTCATGGAATTCCTAATTTCCTAGTGAAGATAAAGAGGAAGAGCAGCACAAAAATGAAAAGAAAGGATATATGAGTTAAGTGAATCAAACAAAAGGACAGCTCTACCATGCATATGCTGATGGCCACTACCTTTATTTATTCAATAAGGACCACCATATAGAACAGTGATTCTCAACCTTTCTAATGCTGTGACCCCATAATACAGTTCCCCATGTTGTGGTGACCCCCAAGTGGGTGTGGCCACCAATAAGAGGGAGTAGGACAGCTAGGGAAAAGGGAAAAAAATGGCAGACAGCATGGTTTGGTGACCCCCGTGAAATGGTCATTTGACCCCAAAGGGGGTCCCGACCCACAGGTTGAGAACCGCTGATATAGAAAGTGGGGAAAACCAAATGCTTCCCACAGCTCTTTTGATTAGAAAAATCCATGCATTGGATCCCTAGACCAGGAGTAGGCAACCTTGACTCTTTTATGAGTCGTGGACTTCAACTCCCAGAATTCCTGAGCCAGCTATGCTGAGGAGAAAGGAGAGGTTTCCAAGCTGAGCCATGCTGGCTCAGGAATTCTGGGAGTTGAAGTCCATGAGTCATAAAAGAGCCAAGGTTGCCTACCCCTGCCCTAGATGAATGAATGAATGAATGAATGAATGAATGAATGAATGAACGAACGAACAAACAAACAAACAAACAAATAAATACTAGAATAAAGGTAAAAAAATACTAAAATAAACCGGGGAAGGGGACTATAAAAAGAAGTTATGGGAAGGGATTAAGTTACCCACCTCCCTATGTAATGGTCACCAGGCACTTTCCATAATTTAAAAAAAAGCACTACAATTGTATATTTTACTCTTGTGTAGTTTATCTCTTAGGTGAAAGAGCTGGATTTTCCCTTAACAAATCTCCTCTCACAATTAAAGTCTATGTGGGTGATCAGCGTGAACATCAAGGAATCTTATAACAGCTCTGTGAGATGAAGGACAAAATTTCCATTTCAGAAAGTTCCTTGAGTAGGTTAAGCCCCTGCTTCTTTCTGGAGTCTTTTCACAGCAGAGAAACTCAGAGGAATGCAGGCTTGTTGGCACAATGAATAATTCTCCTGACTTCCTTGGTTTTTACAGCATAAAAAACAGTAGGGTAAGACTGTCTAAAAATCATGGCCTGGTGATGAAACAATTTGGGAGGGATAAAATCGGAGCTATCAGATCCTGGGTGCTCTCTGAGCTTGGTTGTTCTCTTGAAGACCTTTCATTGCCAAACTTGGTAACATCATCAGTGCAAGTGGATTTACTGGTCTGTCCAATCATACTGTAAATAAGGATTCTCAAGAATCAGGAGGCTCCCTGCTTTAGAAAATGTCCTTGCCATTTGTGGGTTGAGGGCGGGGAGGAGGGGCTGCAATTGACAGCCAGGGGACATGCAGAGCAACATCACTTCTCAAGGCACCCCCCCCCTCCTCACTCTCTCTCATTTAAATTTTAATTATAGGAAAACTTCTGAAGATCAGCTTAGCCTTGAAATGTCTGCCTTTGATTGTTGCCAGAGAAGATTCTTGAATGCAAACAAGGTTAGGGCTGGCTGACAATACTAAGCTGGAATGCAAAGGGTTAAGCCACACTGTTGTTTTCACAGGGGTGAGACATTCATCATCACAGACGTGAGAAAACTATTAATGTTTGCTGTTCATCTATGATTAACTACTTCTGACACAATGGATGATAGAACTAAACAAGCCAGCTACACTTTGCTTTGTGATCACCTGGCCTGTTTTTGCATCTTTCTCTTTCCACAAGCTGTCTACTCACAGACCCAAATATGGATAAAGATTTGCCCTGAATGGCATTTTCTTTAATGACTTCCTTCTTACTGGAAACATGACCATTAACACTTCTTATTGCTGCTACATTTAAACGAAGGTTCCTTTAGATGCTTAATGCTAGCTGAACATTTGTGTGTCAAACAGTTAAGGTCACAGTCACTTCTCTGGGTGATTCTCAAGGTTACTTTGACACCCTACACTTTAGACCAGTTTTGCTGAAGACAAGCTGTAAAGTGCCTGAAAAGTCAGCACAAGCAAGAAGATTATTAGATGTACATTCCTTTTTTTCCTTTTTTTAAAAAAGCTCTTCTATTTGTCATCCTCCGTATTTGCAGCACATTATTTAAAAACTACTTTTCCTATTATGTGTTTACTAGAAAGGTCAAAAAGCAACAGATTTTGATGAATCCTGAATCCAGATGGGAAGTGGCACAAGTTGGACAGGTATTTTGGGATGAGTGAATATGGTGGGTTGGCTTTTGGTCCATAAAAACTCCAGACCTCATTTCCTTCAAAAACACAAAGTGAATATTTTCTGAACTGAACTGTGTGCTAGCACTGATGACATTACTGAATTGGGTAATGAAATGTCTGCAAGAAAATATTTGTGCTCAGAGGACACCAAGGACTCCACACTTCATTTCTTTTTCTTGTTTTTCTGTGTGCAATAGTGCCTTTTGTTAGCCAGTGGAGAGAACTGGAAAGAGACCTGGAGAGATGATTGATCATCAGATATCCATTTAGTTCAGAGAATTTGAACTCATGGTCCCAGAATTATGGGTATAGTGTATAATTCAGTTTGTAAAGATATATTTTGCTGGATGCCACTCATTCTCAGCAGACCTGCGAAGCTGAATGTTAACTATTTTCACTTGCTGCATTGAGATTTTTATTACAAATTTATTTTGCCTTCTGTCACTCACGGAGTACACTTTGCCCTTCTCACTGAGTATGATTTATGCCTTATTGCTCTACTGTTGCGAGCTTTTGTCTCTTGCACCTCATATACTGTAGTTTAAACAGAAAAGCAGTTTCAAGGAAGGATTTTTAAAACAATATTCTTGTTCTTCTGTCCTTGTGTTTATGTATGCACATTTAACTGTCCAAAATCTGTCCACAACATGGAAAATAGAGTAAAAATACTCCTGACGGATATTTTGCAGCATCTGGAATTTGGCAAGAGTGTGTCCCTTAGAAGAGACTACTCTTGTTGCAATGTTCATCTCATTCAGTCCCAAATGTTACAGTACCCACCACCAACAAAGAAGCTTAGTTTGAAACCCTAATGTAGGGGAAGGAGTAGCAGAACTTGGGGGGGTGGAGTTAAAAAAGGGATCAGCCTAGAATCTCTACATAGCCACAAGCAAGCTAAATCCAACCCTCCTTGAATTCTGTTGATCCTTATCTAAGTCCTAGCAGGTGCTCACCATTACTTGAGCAGATTCCTGTGAATTGGAGTGAGTGGTAATAAATCAGTTTAACTGGAGCTTCATGTGTGGACTTGATCTTTTGCACCTGACACCTAACCCTGCACTAATTTTTTTGAAATTTCATTGGCTTCACTCCCACATTCTTTGGGGTTGTGGTGTCTATCTCTGGTGACTTTTTCCAGCAGGAGGCATTCCCATTTGTTTAAGATCTGATGGGATCCAAGAATGAGACTTTTCTGTGGTGGCTCTCACCCTCTGGAATATCATTCCTCCTGAGATAAATTTAGCCCTTCCCTATCAGCCATGTGGAAAGCCCTTAAAACATGGTTTTCCCAACAACCTTGGTATCCCATGGGAACAGAGAGCCTGCAAGATAGTTGTACTATCTCTAGAACGTTGTTCATTCACCCATAATCTTGGTTTTTATTTATGTCTAATTATTTTTAATAGTTGCTTCTATTTGTTTTTAACTGTTTTTGTCGCATGCCGCCCAGACTCATGTGTGTGACATGGGCAGCTATGTAAATTTGCTAAACAAATAAATGGCATTATATGGCTATTATATTAATCCTATATTAATCAATAGGACAAAATATTTAAATTAATCTCACTCCAGAGTTGGGTGCTTGGGCAAAAATTGAATACAAAAATTTCCAATATTCCAACTAGTCCAGCCTTGAATCAACTATTAATAAACTGTGCCTGGTCGCAGTTCCAGTAGTGTATGATATACAGGTAATCCTTGATTTACTACCACAACTGAGTCCAAAATTTCTGTTGCTAAGTGAGACAGTTGTTAAGTGAGCTTTGCCCCATTTTATGACCTTTCTTGACATAGTTGTTAAGTGAATCACTGCAATTGTTAAGCTAGTAACACAGTTGTTAAGGGAATCTGACAACCCCATTGACAGACGGTGACGAAAGGGGAATCACATGACCCCAGGACACTGCAATTGTCTTAAAATGAACCAATTACCAAGCATCCAGATTCTGATCATGTGATCGTAGGAATGTTGCAATGGTCATAAGTATGAAACATGGTCATAAGTCACTCTTTTATATGCAGTTGTAATTTTGGTCACTAAATGAATGCTTTTAAGTCAAGGACTAGTTATACTGCATTTCATGTGCCCTGTAGGAGTGCACTACTACAGCATCCCCCAAAGGTGACCATTCATTCTCAGTTTAAATACTTTCAGCAAAGGAGGGCCAACCACTTCGTAAGGTTGTTAGGAATTATTTCCTGAAATCCACTGAAAAGAACTTCCTTTTAATTTAAACTTACTGTTTCTTCTACTGTCTTCTGGGACAATTCTGCCCTCTCTTCCATGAGCTAGCTTTCAGATACTTGAAGACAGCTCTTTGCAAAGTAACTCCTTGCAGCCTTCTTTAAACATAGCCAATCCCTCCAACATTTCTCATGTTTCCTTCCATCCCTTTATCTCCTTGATTATAATAAATCAGAATAGAGTTGGAAGGGACCTTGGAAGTCTTCTAGTCCAACCTCCTGCTCAAGCAGGAAATCCTATATTATTACAGACAAGTGACTGTCCAGTCTCTTCTTTAAAAATTCCAATGATGAAGCAGCGATGAAGCTTCTGATGGCAAGTTGTGTCCACTGGTTAATTATCCTCACTGTTAGGCAGTTTCTCCTTAATTCCAGATTGCTTCTTTCCTTGATTAGTTTGCATCCATTGTTTCTTATTTTGCCTTCTGGTTCTTTGTAAAATAAGTTGACCCCTTCTCTTTGTGGCACTCCCTCAAATATTGGAATACTGCTATCATGTCCTCTCTAGTCTTTCTTTTATCTAGACTAGCCAAACCCAAATCCTGCAACCATTCTTCATATGTTTTAGTCTCCTCTGGACACATTCTAATTTGTCAACATCTTTCCTAAATTGAGGTAGCCAAAATGGGACATAAACTCTAGGTGCAGTCTAACTAATGCAGAAAGGAGAGGAACAATGGCTCTCTTACTAATGTTTCTTCAATATGTAATGGAAGTCTACATTTGCTCAGACGTAATCTGTTGACAGCTCCATAAAAAAGATGGCCATGAGGAACACCCAGAATGGGTGATCTGCTTTCCCCCTTCCCATCCACCTCCCTCTAGAAAAAGTAAATTTCAAATTAATCTTGCAGATATACATGTAGACCCAGTGATAACAATGGATATGGTCCTGGAATCAAGAACTGAAATCTTCAGAGATTAACCAAACTGGATCTTCTCCAGTTTCTGTAGCATTAAGTGTAGATGGACTGGTTGAAGCAGGCTTGAAGATGATACTGGTTGAAGTCATGTCTGCTCTCTTTCACCTCTTCCTCCTGAACGGCTTGACTTCAGTCAGCATTGTCTTCAAACTTGTTTCAACCAGTCCATCTACAGGGGGAGCTCTAAGGAGCTCTCTCTCCTAATCCATCCAATAGGAAAGGAATATCCTAGTTTATAATATTATATTATAGCTTATAATACTAAGAAGCAACATTCAGACCCTTGTACTCCATGCAGACTGATGCAATAGAAACTGTATGGTAAATTATAAAATTATCCAAGTATGATAATGAAACAACTCTCTTCCATCATCTCTCACTCTAATTGTCACTACTACTGGTGTCCCAGTGCCCCAGTACCAAATTTCCTCTGTTCATTTTTTTCAAGCCTTCTTTCTTCCTTCCATAAATAAATCTCCCCAAAATTTACCATAATCATAAAGCCAGTTTGATGTAGTGGTTAAACCAGGACCCAGACTCAGAGTGACTCTAAAACATGGAAAATCATGGGTGGCTTCAGCACCAGTCACCTTCTCTTGCTCAACTTCATAGGATTATTGTTGGGATTAAAGGAAGGGAAATATGCATGTATGTGACCTTGAGCCCCAAGAGAAAAGCAGAAGTTAATCTATGAAAAATAAACTTTCAGGAACCCTAAACACAACAGGAAAAGTAATGAATGTGATAGGCTAGCATTAAAGGGAAATGTTTTAGATGACACCTAGAATAGAAATGTCAATGAATAGTAGAAGGCAAAATAACATAAGTCAAACAGCTATCATGAGATGAACACTGAAAAGAGCAAAATAATTCAAGGAGGATCCTTACTTTTATTTTACTGAATACATCAAGTCCTTGATTGCATAAATGTGGGAGACTAATGGATATGCAAGAATTCTTTTGATTAAAAGATAAAACTTTTAAAATGAATAAGCAATTGCTGTTAGAATTGAGTCTCAAAAATATGGTGGCTCAAAATAGGCTGTGAATAGACAAGGACACAAATTGTTGCGATAGCTATTGGAACAGAAAGGTGGGATTAAAAGAACAGGAATCAAAGCAGATGCCAAAGAAACATCACCACGTTCTTAGTCATGTAATAAATACATACAACAGCTCATTATGAGAGCAAAAGATTTTTAAAAAATGAAAGCCTGAAGTAATGTTAAAGATTAAGGAGACAATAGTAATGTTACTCAGTGTATTTAGTGAATTCACATTTGATAGCAAAGAAGTGAAGGGGAAGTCAATAGTTTTCTTGGGCATAAGAAAGGAAAAAGATAGGCAGAATGCTTGATTAATTAATCCTATGGAAAAGTGACCATTTTCCTGAAGGATAAAGACAAACAAGATCAGAATTCAACGTTTTGTTTAGTGACAATGTACAGGAGCTTGAAAATAATATATGAAAACTTGAAAAAAGAGAAGACCCACTTCAGTATTGCTGTAAAGTGACAACATGGGGAGAAAGATTAACTCTGAAGGATGTAGGTGTTTGGTGGCTGAAACTCTGAAATCCTTTAACAAAGAAAGGATTTCCAACTTCCGTGGAATCCATCTGACCATAAAATATCCTGAGATTGGCATATGACAATTCTTGATACTCTCTTTTAGTATCTCTTCAGCACCACGGACAACACTCACATTTGTAGTGAGCTTCCAGAATGCTATTCCCATTCTTCCATCTCCATTGAAGAAGTGATGGTTAATGCTGTTCCTGAAATCAAGATTGTCTTCTTCTCTTCACTTTCTTTCATGCCTCCATGATTTTTCATTTGGCTAAAAAAAAAAAAGCCAAAAGTGGCATGCAGTCTAAGGGGCAGAAACTGATTGTCCCTAAATATAATTCTAGTCAAAACACATTCTTCTCCTCAATTTGATCCTAAGCATTTGAACCCAGAATCCAGAAGATAATGGTATATGATGTACAACACATAACATCACAGATATTTAGTCCTTTAGCTGGAGGCCAATGCAAGGCAGGTTTTCCAATTATACAAGGAATGAATTAGATCCACTATTAATATATGTCGCACCCCAATTTCTTCAGAAACAAACAAAGTGGATATGGATCACAGGGAGGAGAAGTCAGTCATCTTTATGATGGGTTATGGCATAAAAGCTGAAATCTGGTCCCATTTTAAAACTAGTTCCTGAAGCATAATAGACAAATGATGCCGTTAGCACTACAAGATCATCTTTACCAGCTGACTCCTTGTTAATAATAAATACATAGATGCAGTAGTTTTTCTGTATTAAAATTGTTCTGATAATACAGAAGAAAAACCCACTTGCTTCATTCTAAAGTTTAAGTCTTCTATTCCAACAGTTATCAACCAGACATCTACAGACATCCACAAGCACAGGGGTCTTCAAACTCAGCCCTTTTATGACTTTTGAACTCCCAGAATTCCTCAGCCAACATAGCTGGCTGAGGAATTCTGGGAGTTGAAGTCCACAAGTTATAAAAGGGCCAAGTTTGAAGACCCCGGCACCAGCAGATAATTCATTCAGGAGAATTGCGGGACACCTGCTGATATTCCCAGATATTAGCACTGAGATGCTTGCTACCTCAAATACTGGGAGAAACCAACATTAATAGCCTTTAGTAGACAATTGTTATTCAGTAGTAGCATTGTTGTCCCATACATCGTATTCTAATACTTTCTAAAGTTAAGAGTACTTCCACATATAGATTCTACACCTTAGATCTTGCTGAGCTTTCCATTCCTGTCTCAGTTTTGAGGTATTTATTGTCACAATAAATAGGTATTTAGGTAAATAGATATTTATTGTCACAAACCAGTCTTTTCTTTGAAACCCTGGATCTACGGAACTTGCCGCAATCTATTTCCTAATCTGTAGGGACCTTTGTCTCATACTGTCTCCTGGCTCTTCTGGTTTAGGTGACCTAAAAAATCTTTCAAGAGTAACAGTGGCTTGACAGCTTTGCAGAACTCCTCACATAAAAATTGTGTGTGTGTGTGTTTGTGTACGTGCATGCCTGTATATAACAGAAAAATGCATATTACAAGTGCCCATAAATTAAGGAGGGCTGCATGGGTGGGCACCGAAAGCAATTCAATTGATTTCCTTTTTGTGTGTAAGATGGTTTATTCAAGTGGAGCATTAAAGCAAAATGGATATTAAATCTTATAACAGATAATCTTTGATTTCCTTTGTGGTATTAGGAGATAGATGTGGTAGCAATGTGGAAATACAGTATGATGTGAATGCAAGTATAGATTTTGTTATGCAGTTTTTCCTCTTCTCTCTGCAGGACATTGTTATGAATTTGGTGGGGATTTGGCTAGAAGGGAATTAATAGGATTAGAACAATTATAGGGTAAAGTGAGTTTTCTTGGTAATTACAGGAGAATGCCCAAGACATCTAAGAGGTCATGAAGAAGCTGAATCATTTTTATTTCTCCAAACACATAAAAAAGTTTCATTTTGGAGAAAGGCAAATCTGAGAACATACAGACCACAAAAACGATGTTTCACAAAGCCATAAGGATAGGCAGGATAAAGTCCCTAGTTAGATGAGTTTCATCTCATGTATTAGTTGGGCAGATGCTATCTTGTTCGTTTCTACTGTTCATTGTTAATATCGTGGGCTACCTAGAATCCTTTTGGCATCAGACAGTGCCTAAATCTAATAAAATGAGTAAATATAATTTTGGAAGTATTTTACCATATGAGAACCCAGAGCAGTGAACTGGTTGTTTGTAAATAAGGAAATGGTACAAAAGATCTGAAGGCTTTATTATTTCCTTTCAATGGAAAGCCTTCTAAGATGCAACCCTGACATTTGTCACAGTTGAGAGATGTGGCTTTCATAAAATGCTCCCCTAAAGATGTGCTGTATCTGCTAAATCTACCATTTCTCCCCATTCCTTAGAACTTCCTTATAGCAGTTTTATATTACAGGAGGACATTAGTTATGCAAAAGAAAGCAGATTCTCGATAGAATCATTCAGAGCAATGCTGAGCTTGCTGAAAAGAATGAACAAACAAGGTAGCGGCAATATTCTAAAATTCAATCTAAATGACACATGTTGAAGAATGGACTTCTTATCATACAAATTGCCAATTCAGTCCATCACGCCAAGTATGCTGACAATATCCAGCTATTATTTTAACCCCTGGTCAGCCAAACAATGCTGTTGAATGTCTCGAGGCTGAGTGGGCCTGGATGGGGAGGAACAGACTCAATATTAGCAAGACAACGTGGCCTTTGAGGCCACCTAGATCTAGAGACTTTCCACCCTTGAGTCTGAGCAGACTCACACTGCCTTGATTTAACCAATTGTGACATTTGGGGATCCTTTTACATCAGTGATGGCAAACCTTTTGGGCTTGGTGCATCAAAAATTCAGAAAATGCCTAATTTGACTCTGCTGGCCTGGAGTAGGCAAAAGTTCCTTGAACCTGATCATGAGTAGAGATCCTCAGGAACAGGTTGGGGCTGTATGAATGCTATCAAAGAGTCCTGTCTTTTGGATCCTATGCACAGCCTGGTCTAGCACCAATAGCTCAATAAGACAGAGCAAGAATGAGTTCCAGTACCAAGGGGGCTGCCACAAAGAAGAGAGGGTCAACCTATTCTCCAAAGCGCCTGAAGGCAGAACAAGAAGCAACGGATGCTAATCAAGGAGAGAAGCAACCCTGAAGGAAGAGAAATCACCCAACAGTAATAGATAGATAGATAGATAGATAGATAGATAGATAGATAGATAGAAAGATAGATAGACCAGACAAATAGATAGATAGACCAGATAGATAGATAGATAGATAGATAGATAGATAGATAGATAGATAGATAGGTAGGTAGGTAGATAGATAGATAGATAGATAGATAGATAGATAGATAGATAGATAGACAGATAATAGAGTTGGAAGGGACCTTGGAGGTCATCTAGTTCAACCCTCTGCTCAGGCAGGAAACCCTATACCATTTCGGACAAATGGCTGTCCAGTCTCTTCTTAAAAACTTCCAGTGTTGGACCATTCACAGCTTCTGGAGGCAGGTTGTTCCACTGGTTAATTCTAACTGTCAGGAAGTTTCTCTTTAGTTCTAGGTTGCTTCTCTCCTTGATTAGTTTCCATCCGTTGCTTCTTGTCCTGCCTTCAGCTGCTTTGGAGAATAGCTTGACTCCCTCTTCTCTGTGACAGCCCCTGAGATATTGGAACACTGCTATCATGTCCCCCCTTGTCCTTCTCTTCATTAAACTAGACATACCCATTTCCAGCAACCGTTCCTTATATGTTTTAGCCTCCAGTCCCCTAATCATCTTTGTTGCTCTTCTCTGTACTCTTTCTAGAGTCTCAACATCTTTTTTACATCATGATGACCAAAACTGGATGCAGGATGCAGGATGCAGGATGCAGGATGCAGGATGCAGATGGATGGATGGATGGATGGATGGATGGATGGATGGATGGACGGAGAGAGAGAGAGAGAGAGAGAGAGAGAGAGAGAGAGGAGAGAGAGATAAATTTTATTATTATTTTTTACTGTGGGCACAATGACACAATGCTTGCTCTCAAGTGTACGCATACATATAACACACATTTAAACATACTATAAACAACATATGTATAGACCTACACTCTTACATATAGGTAACATAAATATTAATCACTGTCCATCTTGAATATATAACGGAAGGAGGAAGCTTTGGAGTTCACAAGGTCAATACTGTATGGAATAAGCTGTGATTGAATCTGAATGTTCTGCTTCGGATACCACAGAGCCTACTCCCAGAAGGTAACGAAGAAAATAGGTCATAAAGAGGATGTGTAGCATTCCAAACAATCTTGCAGACCCTGCTCAAGCAGCGCTTATATGCTATGTCCTGGATGGAAAGGAGGGAACTGCCAATAATCTTTTCAACCATCCTCAGTAGTGAAAACAATAAACCAGTGAAACGGCTTGCCTTCAGGAGTTGTGAGTCTTCCATCACTGGAGATTTTAAAGAAAAGATTGGACAACCATTTGTCTGAAATGATATGGGATCTCCTGCTTGAGTAGGGAGTTGGACTGGAAGACTCTAAGATCCCTTCAAACTCTGTTATTCTGCTATTCTGAGTATGACTCTCCTCATATTGGCTGATGATGCCTCAGGGGATTGCAACCTCTAGTTTAAGGCTCCTTGCTATAACCTTAACCTGCCAAACGGATGCTTTCCTAATAAGTCAGGACTATAGTTCCCAGAATTCCTAATCCTTGACATATACAGAATGGGGAGTTCTAAGAGTGACAGTCCAATTTAAGGCTACCAGACTGAAAAACTGCAATCTGGATTTATAGTCTTAACTGATTGCCCCACCACCTTTTCTGTCGGTCCTTATCCTAAGTGTTGCGTTAATATAGTATATCCACTTAGATTTTAAAGATGTAAAGGCTTATACCCAGCTGCATAGAAGGATTTTATTCCGTAAATCAGTGCCTTTAATATTAAATTAGGTTTTTCATAAACATTCTTTCTAGACTGACATCGGATTAGAGTCAAGCTGCTTTATTTTTGTGCTTGGTTTAATTAGTTTGTTTTTATGTCTGAGTCATTCTTGTGCTATCTCACAAATTCATTGTTTACAGTTTAGCATCTCCAGCAATTCAAAGCTTTATTGATGTAGAAAAAATAAAGGAAGATAAACTCAGGTCAAACATCTGGAGAAGTTCAAATTAACAATTACCATTTGTATTGTTTTGAAAATATTCCAAATTTTATAGGATGACTGAGGGGAGCTTCATCTGAATCTATTGTTTAATGCCTTGCTAATTCAAATTAGAAAGACACTATTGTCGTTGTGGGATAAGGTAGACTGCTTTGTATAGAAAAATGAACTTTTAAAAATACGTCTGATGTGCAAGAGGTTCATTGGCTCAGAAAATACATTTTCAAAAAGCATTTTTCCTGGAAAATTTTCAAACCATTTTTTTACCTGAGGTGAGTTAATCTTGTCAATATACAGTTTTACAGTGCTTGGTTTCAGGTTGAATCACTTTTCTTGCAGCAGTGCTGAAATGGTTGGCCACTACCTTTTTCTGGGACATTTTTGTTGTTGTTTTCAATTTATTTATCCATAAATCATGACATAATCTAAGTCAGTGGGGGTGAACCTATGGCACGGGTGCCAAAGGTGGCACTCAGAGCCCTCTCTGTGGGCACGCGTGCCATCATCCCAGTCCTAGGCCTTCAACTGGGTTTTATAAAGCCTTTTCACTTTAGGCCTCCACCACCGTGTGCAAAAAAAAAAAAAAACGTTCAATCAGTCATTTTCAACTTCTCACGGGAAAAAAAAGATCTTGCAAAGTTGGAATTGATTGATTGAACTTTTTAGTCCCATCCAGTCTGCCGTTACCACCACAGCCACACCTAGCCAATGTGCCACACCCACCCGGCACTCGACGATGCATAAGTGGGTTTTGGGTTGCAGTTTCGGCACTCAGTCTCTAAAAGGTTTGCCATCACTGATCTAAGTATTCATCATGTCACGTAGATTGCAAGCCCAGATGCTTCAGCTTTCTCAAAAAGTTTATAATATCAATTATAAATTTCAGAATGCTTTTTTAAAAAGCCTCCTACAATGTAAATGACTTAAAATTAGGAAAGAGAAAATATAATTTCAAATATATAATAGCAAGCAAATTGTTGCAAATAATCTTACAGTGAAAGGTCAGAGAAAAAAAATGCTAATCTTTTGACCCAGGAAATGGTTCCAAAGAGTTGGGTCATCACAGAGGAGGTTGATGTGTCATCCATCTTCATGAAGGAGCCATCTCTACTGGAAGCAACATTTGGGACCTTGGTTGCAAAAACTCCCTCCCTTCAGTTTTATGAATATATACAATTGTTATATAAAGGATATGGAGGTAGAAATGGGAAAGTACATTGTGGGGGGTGGAGGAAGGAGGAGGTGGAGGGAGAAGAAAGGGAGAAGGAGAAAGGAAGGGGAAGGAGAAGAGGAGGAGGAGGAGAGGAGAGGGGGAGAAAGAGGAAAGGAGGAGAGGGAGGGGAAGAGAAAGGAAGAAAAGGGAGAAGGGGAAGAAGAGAAGGAGGAGGAGGGAGAGGGATGGGAGAGGGACAAGGAGGAGGGGAAAGGAAGAGGAAGAGGAGGGAGAGGGAGAGGAAGAAGGAGAAGGGAAAGGAGAGGCAGATTTAATTCTAGCTAAGAAGTGGGTGATCGTTCCCCTCCTATTTCCAAATGAATGCAGGAAGTTATGTGAGATTATTTAACATATGTAGAACTGGAGAGCTACCACAACTTGCCTGCTCTTTTTTCTTAGGAGTTTAGAAGCTAATGAACACTCTAGATACCCACTTTTGATTGAGTGCATCCAGACACATCTAGCTTCATTCAAATGGTCCTGCTATGGCTGGTGCTGGGGCTCCTTAATGTCACTGGTAGCTCCATTTCCAACATAAGGGGAGCAGGGAACTCCCTATGCAGACTGGATATTGCTTTTTGGATGAAGACAACAATGGAGAGCCAATGAAGTGTCCTAGCTAGAATACTGGACTGGGATTAAGGAAAAGCAGGTTTGGGTTGGTCACTAGGTTTCAGTTTTGCTTACTTTATAGATCTTCTGCGTGTGTAATATAGGCCAGGGATCCCTAACCCCCGGGCTGTGGCCTATTACCGGGCCGTGGCCTATTCGGAATTGGGCCACATGAGTGGCTGGCTGGAATATGTGTGCAGCTGAACTTGCACAAGCAGTGGGCTGGTGGGCACCCGTGCACCTGTGTGCCGGCCCGCTGCTGGTGTAAGGGCTGCACACGTGCGCATGCCAACTCACCACTTGCAAGGCCCAGTTCCCCCCTCTCTCTCCCCCCAGCTGGGCCACCAAGCCGCAAAGGTTGGGGACCACTGACATAGGCAATCGAGCAAATATATGCAGAATAGAATAACTTTATTGTCATTTTAATTGTACACTAATCAGCATATATTAAAATGAAATTTCATTGCAGACAGCTCTCAGAGGGTCACCACCTCCAATATACACTACATAAATATAATAAAAAGAAAAAAAATTGCATATACCCACATATATTCTATGGCACAGAGGAACAACACAATCTAGTTCAGGTGTATACATGTACATGGCGAGACATGCACATGCAGTATGTATATGAAAATGTTAAGCCAGAAAGCTGAACTGTAAACTTTGAGATAGGTTGCCAGGATAGCATTTAAAAAAAAAATCTGTTTTCCTGTTTTAAATATCAGAAGCTGTTCTGCTAAATTTTTTATCATTTATTTATTAGACTTGTATGGCATTCCATCTTGCCTAAGGTACTGTTAATTTTCAGCTGTTATTTCAGAAGTGGCATTTTATACCAGAGTTGCAAACTTTATTTTCCAGCCGACAAGCCCATTATCTTAGCTACTGAACCCCTGTACTGTCCCCTGCCTCCACAAGAGCAATCTGGAAAGATTGCAGATCCCGGGGGTGCTTGAAACACCATCCAGCTGCCCATTTCATTTGAAGACCCATCTGCAAATTCATACCCTTATTCTTCATCCTGTCAGAATTCATTCAGTGGCCTTGTTCATCCCAAAGCCATAAATTCCTTGCTAAGGTTGTTTTCCAGACATTATGGATAGCACTGTTTTGTTATCTGTGAGTTTTCTTAGAAGTTCAAAGACCTTTCATTGAGTAAGAAATTCATTATGCATTATAATTTATTCAGAAAAGCCTCCCCCCTTCCCCCTCCCCCCTCCTTTGGTTGTATTAGAAACATTTGGCCTTTTAGAGATTAACCAATAAGGAAAAAGGCAGGATTGGGAGCAAAGTCACAGGCTGTTCAGTTGCAGGGGATTTTTTTAGCATGATCACAAGCCATTTTTCTCTCTAAGCTTGCCATGCATCCTACAAATGGAAGCTGAAATGCTACTTTTTGACTCAGCCTTCTACAATGGAAACCTGCAAAAACAAGAGCGCTTATTTGAAACGCATGCTAAGACTAGCCAGCCCTGCATACATCACATAGAAGACTGAAAGCCCAAGGAATTCAGTTATTGCACATTCAGATGTACACACCAGCCTGAGCCAAACCTTGCAGATCAGAACATACTTAAGTGATGAACCTCTCACTTTCCAAATGTTCTAACACAGTTCTCTATTTGGGAAAAAAACACTTAGCAATGCATATATTTAGAGAAACAGTTAGAAAACACTGTTTTTTAAAATACATTTTTAATTCAACATTTAAATACAGTTCATAGGGAAATGGGAAAGAAATATGCTTCTGAGTAAAATCTGAAGACCTTTTTCAGAGTGGAAGTAAATTAATTCTCCCTTCCCACATATATTTATATCTATCTATCCTTCCTTCCTTCCTTCCTTCCTTCCTTCCTTCCTTCCTTCCTTCCTTCCTTTCTTCTTTCCTTCCTTCCTTCTTTCTTTCTTTCTTTCTCTCTCTCTCTCTCTCTCTCTCTCTCTCTCTCTCTCTCTCTCTCTCTCTTTCTTTCTTTCTTTCTTTCTTTCTTTCTTTCTTTCTTTCTTTCTTTCTTTTTCTTTCTCAAAAAAAACAAACAAACCAGTAATTAGAGCTGAGGAAAGCACTTGTCCATAAAAGAGAACAATGAACTGGTCCATTTTAATTCTGTGTCAAAGTATGCCTTCCAATTTCTCATGGTCCCCCCCCCCCACAAAAATAGGTCCTGCATTTTCATCAACACATTCTCAAGAAACCTTGGAATATCATTATGAGATGTTTTGACAGTTCTTTATCGCTGTTTGGTATAATTTGTACTTGTTGCTTTCTCTTATCCATTTCTCCATCATGCTAAACCCCTGACTTATTGAAGGAATAAAACATGTGGAGAAAGCTCCTTCTTGATGCTTTATCATAGCTTTATCTGAAATGAGGGAAGCCATGGAGGATGCAGAGCAATTGAGGAGAGTTTCTGCACTTCTTGGCCATTGTGTAACCACTGCACATCCAAAATTCATTTACAATGCCTATCAGGATGTTGCTCAATTTCTTTCTCCTCTAAGAGGAGAACAACAAATTCAAGGAAAGGAAAGTCTCTGTTGAATTCAGCTTGATTTCAAGGATGTGTCTGTGTATTTTACTTGCTAATAACAGAGGAGTGACCCTTAACATGAGCATCGCTTCTTCCAAGATGATTTTTGAGATTACTCAGTTCCCTGAGTGGGTGAGAAAAACTAGAGTGGGAAGTCAAAGTATCATCATCATCATCACCACAATCATCATCATTATCACCATCATCATCATCATCTTGAAAGAAGGCAAGGATAGCCATGCTTGGCTTTTTCTAGATCAACAAAAGTCAAGTAAGTACAGGTAGTCCGCAACTTACGACCACAACCGAGCCCAAAATTGAAGTTGCTAAATGAGAAATTTGTTAAGTGAGTTTTGCCCCATTGTACGACTTTTCTCGGCGCATTTTTGAAGCGAATCTATGCAGTTCTTAAATTAGTGAAACAGTTGTTAAGTGAAATCGGGTTTCCCCATTCACTTTGCATATCAGAAGTTCGCCAAAGAGCATCACACGACTCCGGGACACTGCAACCATCATGAATATGAATCAGTTGCCCAAGCATCCGAATGTAAATCACATGATCCTGGAGATATTGCAACGGTCATAAATGTGAAAAATGGTCATGTCGCTTTTTTCAGTGCTGCTGTAACTTCGAACGGTCACTAAATGAACGGTTGTAAGTCAAAGTACGTGCATTGCCACCTGTTAATATTAAAATAACGGAAAACTAAATTGCAGGACAAATTTAAAAATGAATTCTCTTGATACAACAGTCGTTTGAATGTACATATCTGTATATTGATAGTTGTAACAGGAATGGATAGGACACACAGACACAGACACACACACACACACACACACATTTTAATTCTGCCAGTAAAATTTTATAAAAAAGCAGTAAAACTACTTCATATTCTTTACGCTGTCAGTAAGGATGAAGCTACAAATTATCTCTTGAGCTGGCAGAAAAGAATCTCGAAGTCATAAAAAGGAGTCCATGAAAATGTCAGTCCAATGCTGCCAAAAAATCAAAAGGAAAGGTAATTTCCACATTTGGAAATAACACCAGGAATGGAAGTGAAAATAAATCATCAGTTCATTGCTTTATAAAATATCATTTGTCAGCTTGGCTCAATGCAAATGTAATTCCCTTATCAAAACCTGACAGAGAAAACAGATGGAATAGTGTAAGTTGGGAAATGGGCTAAGAAAGCAACCAAAATCATGAGGTAAATCAATCTCTTCCCTTGCAAGATAAAACTCCAGGCTGTGTAGATTTTTAGTTTGGAGTGAAGGTGCATAAGGGAAGACGTAATGCAAGAATAGAAGAACACGTACACAGAAAAGCTTTGATCTGTGACACACATTAACCCATCTCGGGCCATCGCAAAGGTGCTTTTTCAAAAGGCAACTCAACTTTGTTTTTCCTTGAAGATGTTTCGCTTCTCATCCAAGAAGCTTCTTCGGTTCTGACTGAAGCTTCTTGCATGCTTTTTGGATGAATGCGTCTTGAAAAAGCACCTATGGGACAACCATGTCCTGGATTACTGAGAATCTCCATAGATATCTTGGGCCATCAATGAAAGTTAAAAGCAAGAAAATTCAGAAATGATAAGAATAAACACTTCTTTAAACAGCATTGCAGAATAGATAAATAGGTACCACTTCAGTGAGAAGGTAACAGCATTCTGTGCACCTCGGCATACAGTCATGCCATCCACAGGACCACAGAAGCATCTTCAGACAATGCTGGTTTCTTTGGCTAGGAAATGGAGATGAGGACCAGCCCCTTAGAGTCAAACACGAATGGACAGGGGGAACTTTTACCTTTACTTTTATATATATATATATATATATATATATATATATATATATATATATATATATATATATATATATATATAATATTTTATTAATTTTCCAATTTTACATTTGAATATTTAAAAAGCAACGTGGCGACTGGGTTAACCAATCGCTCAAAAACAAAATCTTAGTACAAATCTCAGGCTACAACATCAAATATTTCTTCTCTTTTCCCCTTAACAATTACTGTCTCATGTTCAGGTTGGTACATTTCTAATTATATCAATTCAATAAGGACATCATTATTACATTTTTCAATAAATTTTTAGCTTATACATATCTTAATTATATTCAATCTTATGAATTTATATTCATAAACCATCCATATCCTGTTATTGATTTTTGCTCAATTTTTAATTTCTTGTCAATATTCCAATTTAACCTTTGATATTTATAATGTTCAGACTTTGGGTAACCAAAATTTCCCTTATTTCACTACATAACAAACTATAACAGGGGTAGGCAACCTTGGCTCTTTTATGACTCG
This sequence comes from Crotalus tigris, assembly GCF_016545835.1. Taxonomy (NCBI): domain Eukaryota; kingdom Metazoa; phylum Chordata; class Lepidosauria; order Squamata; family Viperidae; genus Crotalus; species Crotalus tigris. Next base: position 229,971 of record NW_024097396.1, on the reverse strand, counting down.
TGGACTTCAACTCCCAGAATTCCTGAGCCATGTCCACAAGTCATAAAAGAGCCAAGGTTGCCTACCCCTGAACTATAATATCCAAAATACACATTTGATCTATTTAAATATAATCTTTACTTTTTTATGCTCCTTTAAATTTATGGAGTTGGCTTCCATATTGGGTGGTCAATCATATAGATGGTTTTTTAAAAAAGGGAGAGACATGGAGGATCAGGGTTATGAATGGCTACTAGTCTTGATGGCTATGATGTGCCTCCTGGATCTCCTCCAGCCACTCTACAGCCACAGCAAAAGAGACTGTTATCCTTCTGTAACAAGAGCCTCTACCTGGCAACTTTTGGATGAAGAACAGCAAATGAAATGGGGCCCTTCATGGCCTGACATACCCAAGCTTTGAATATCTTGCTTCCATTTTTCTATTCATGCTTTCCCTCAATTATTTTCCACCAATTTATGCCTTTCCACCCCCACTAAGTATGAGCTTTTTGCCAAAGGAATTGTTTTTATGTTTTGCTTTGAGCCAAGCTGACAACTGGTGTATTATAAAGCAATGTATTTTTCATAGGCTCCTCTGTGAAATTGTCACGAAACGAAGACTGCAACATATGGAATGCAAGATGATCAGTTGTGGAGTGCAGTGTGTTCCTGCCCCTACCCCTTTTCAGGCATCGCTTTCAGGATGTATTTTTTGCTGAAATTCAGAAAGCTCAGTCCTCAGCAATTGGTTTCTTTCAGTTCTCCTTGGTGCAGCTAAATGCATTCCATCCAGTCCTTCTGTAAGGACCTGCTTCAATCCCTCTTCCCAAGAAAGCAGAATGCCTGGAACAGCTTCATTTCAAAAGGAACTTTTATTAGGAGAAGTTGACAGCAGGCATAGAAGGCAGGATCTTAGGGTTTCCCACCCGAATCAAATAGGTTAAAAGAGTAACTGGCAAACCCCACCCCAATAGTTAATCTGGCCAGTTCAAATGGCCCAATCCCCAGGTGTGAATCCGCTGTGGGAATGGGGTTGTTGTTGTTATAGTCCACTCAGTTATCTCTGACCCCTGGTGACCACAGGGATAAATGTCAGCCCTTCAAATAGATCAGACTAGGAAACTAAAGTCTGAATGGGCTTCCCCCTCTCTTTATGAGATCAAAAGAGGGTCTCATCTGAGATACTTACTTGAGTTACAGTTCTGGTGTAGACTCAGATTTCTTTTATCCAACCACTTTCTTAGTTGCAGATTGTCTTCCTGTTCCTTAAAGTCAGTTGCCTTCAAACTTGGCAGTATTAAGTCTTTCGGATTTCAACTTCTCAGCCAGCCATGTCTTAAAGTTACCAGGTTTGGAGTCCTCTGCTCAAGGTTACTCCTTCCCATTACATCAAGTCCCTACAGTTGCCTTTGCAGTGTTAGAGGTTGCTTGGGCCAGTACCTTCTTCCAGGAGCGGAATGAGAGTGGCAAGGCCACAGTTACTCAAGCAGCTTTCTGTGCTTGAGGCAGGATTGGGATTCACCACTCTCAACTTCTAATCCAGGACCTTAACCACTAGACCAGCTCTCCAGTACCCTGGGCGTGCTTTGCAGAACCAGTGAATGGCGGTGTGGCAGAGCTCACATACACACAAATGCATCCAACTGGGAGAGACACCTCCAGGAGAAGAAAGCTCAAAATGTCAAAGGAAGTAACAAGCATACTGGTTCCTCTTGCTGAGGCAAATCATAGCTTAGCTACTGACATAGAAACTGGAACACTTTCTAAAAGAATGTTTCATGAGTAATTGGTTTTGTGAGCTGGCAAATGAGCCAGGTGCACAAATATCTTTCAGCAGGGGTACAACGGAAAAACATGCTTTAGCTTTGATCGTTGTTGGCAGCTGCAAGGGATATTTCAGAGTATTTAACAGGGCAGCACCTCTTTTTTTTTTTTTAAAGAAGTTGATGATGTGTGGTGAAGCCTATTAATCTAAATATGTTCTTGATTTGCCATGAAACTTATTTCTAGTTTTTCTTGCTGAGAAAAGATACTTTGGCTAATTTTCTTCTTTTCATAAGAAAGATATTGGGGGAGGGGGGAAGAGATACTTTTCAACCAGTCATCTCCTGGCAACCACTTGGATAAAACTATCAGCAGTTTTCTCTCCAATATTTTCAGAATTGGTTTGCTATTGCTTCCTTCTTCCTAGGACTAAGAGAGAAGGACTGACCCAAAGTCACCAAGCTGGTTTTTGTGCCTAAAGCAAAACTCAAACTCACAATTGCCTGTTTCTAGCCTGGTGTCTTAACCACTATGTCAAACTGGCTATTTGTCTTCAAGCCTAATCTGTCAAACTTAGTTTTATCATAGGTGTATTAAGATATTCCTCTGTCTGTCTGTCTGTCTGTCTGTCTGTCTGTCTGTCTGTCTGTCTCTCTCTCTCTCTCTCTCTCTCTCTCTCTGTCTGTCTATCTATCTAACATGACTGGCAGTCATGTTAACCTATAAGATCCATCCAGATCTATTATTAAAGGGAATTAATTGCCTTCTCAAGTCTACAAAGAAACCAGGGAGACCACTAGATGGCAGTTTCTTGTGCCTCTTTGCCACCATCTACTGGTCATCTAGCCCAGTTATGGCACCCTGGCTAAGTAAAACCATCTCAAATAATGTCTCTAAAGAAAAGGACAGAGGATAGCCTGAAGTCTTCTGGCATGAGTTATTTCACTTGAAAATAAGATGGACCAAGATGGCATGAATGCCAAGCAAAGGTATTCATTTTCCTCCTCCCATCTGAGCTGCAGTGTACCGAAGTAGGGCAGCCAATGCTAGGTGAGTTTGCTCACTGGATTTTTTATACAGTAGTTTGCCTTGCCATAATTTGTGGAGGTGTACTTTTCTCCTTGATAGTTCTTTAATTAGGTTTTTCTGATCATTTGTCTGATGTTAATCCTGCTTATCTGGGTGTTGGCTGCTGGAGAGGATATGTTCTGGACCTTTTCTTTCCTTCATAGCTTTTTTCATTGTCTCTTTTGAATGGTGTGTAAATACAGTTTATCTCTATGTGTCTGTTGATGGCTGATTTGTCTGAAGGCCAACCCTACAGAAATTCCCTAGTGGTTTTGGATTTGGCTTGATCTGGGATGGTCACTATTTCTCAGATAAAATTGTGGTTGAATCTGTTCATGGGTTTTGAGATTAAGGAGATTTCATTGTGTCTTCTGACAGCTAGTTGGTGTTTATGCTTTTCTCCCTATGTGTCTTACATAGTGGCTGTTACAATTCTTGTTTATTGTAGATGACTCTTGTTTTTTCTTCTTGGGTTACTGGATCTTTAGGTTTACTTAAAATGTTTGGGAGGACTTCAGTTGGTTGTTTCTGAAATATTTTTGATGTATGGTGATGTTATCCTTGTCATAGATTGTGCTGGTTGTGCCTGAAATGAGTTGAGTCGTGAGGCAGTTTTTGATATAGTCGTACGGGTATTCATTTTGTTGGAAGCTGTGCGACCACTCTGTTTCCTGTTTCTCATGTTCAGCATTTCTGCAATGTGTTTATATTCCTCTGACAAACATTCTTACAAAGCTCCTCTTGTGAGATATTGGGTTGTTACTTTGGTAATGGAGCAGTGTGGGTTGGTTTTTCGATAGACTAGCATTTCTAACTTGCCCTGGATTCCTCTGCTAATGAGAATATCCAGGAAGGGTAGTGTGTTGTTGTCTTCTTTCCTTGAGAATGTTATTCCTTTGAAGACCTTGTTGACTGTTTCTTCTAGTTGTTTTTCTGGTTGTTCCTTTTTTTATTATGATGGTGTCATCTACACACCAAATCCATACTTTTGATTATATGAATGAGAATGCTATAATTTCTAGAGCTGCACTGTGCTCTCTGCTGTGAGTCCTGAGAATGGTCTCCTTCTGATTTGTCAGTGCTGTATGTTCATTCATCAATAGGTGGTGAGGCAGAAGTTGATGAGGTCCATGATTCTGGGTATTTTGATTTCAACCTTAGTGTATTTGGATAGCTCAGAAATCAGCAGGCATTGTCAATAGTTTATACTCTTTAATTGCCATATGGTAAGCCTTTCATATTCTTATTTGAATCTGTTGAGCTATTCTCCGTAGAACAGCTTACAATTTGTACCTATCACTAAGTCAGTACATTCTGTTTTCCTTTAAAAAAGAACTTAATAAGTAGAAAGCATATGCCTCACTTTAAGGCTGAATGCAGTGAGCAAAGAACAATATTTCCCCCTAACAGTTAGATCTTTCGTAGTTTCATAAGCCTCTAGCTTTATTGCTTTTTGTAAACAAAACAATAATTTGTACTTACAATGGCTTAATAATACCGAAGATAAATCAAAGGACAAATGTGGGTGAATAGAGACTTTGAGCCTCTCTAATAGCCTCTCACCTAATATTTTAATTGTGACATCGTAGTGATAAGTATTATACTTTAATTTATGCATTTAACTCAGGCATAAAAGAATGAAATCTTCTATGATGTTTTTAAAGACATTTTTATTTTACTTCGCCCTAGGTTTTTTCTAATTACTCCCACAATCCATGTATCATTGTCTTACATATAACCTCTCACAGTACTTTTTAACCTGAAATAAAGTTACAAGGTCTAGGATAAACTGAAAGTACAGAATCATTTTTAAATGCTCAAGGGGAAACAGGAGCTCCTGTGATTTGTTTTTTTTTTTTATAAAAACCTCCATCCATTCTTATCTCTAGTCCTCCTAATTAGGTTCCTTCACTCTATATGAGAGTTTCTAGCTTTCTGACCCCCTTTCCATTCTTGTAATATACTTTCCAAAGATCTTAATAGATAGAGTGATAGATAGTCTTAACCTTCAAATCACCCAAGTCATAAGAAGTGAACACATTTTATTAAAAAATCCAGGCCGCATTTGAGGCATGACAAACATGATATCAAAGCCAAGCCAAGTGGCAATAAGATGTTCTGCTCTTATAAGACAGCTTGGTTGGAGTCAATGAGACCCAAATATGGATTTGATGGGACTTCAGACTAATCTCACACAGCTCTGCTTGTATTTTTTGTGAAGTATTTCAAGACGCATAGTGACAGCTGAAGCCACAGTGGAGACAGCAGGCATGCAAATAGTATATAGACAAATTATGCACATTTGTCTGGCTTCAAGTTCAGTAGCTTGAAGCCATGAATATAAATATTAAATATCTACCAGACAGCTAATGGTGGTTGCCAAGTCCAAAGAAGGAACACAACTATGGTGGTAAAGCAAGGCATTTTCAGATGTTCAGTTCTTTACCAAAGTAAAACAAAAAACAAAAAAAAGTTGACACAAAGAAGAGGGAGTCAAGCTCTTCTCCAAAGCACCTGAAGAAGCAATGGATGGAAACTAACCAAAGAGAGAAGCAACCTAGAACTAAAGAGAAATTTCCTGACAGTTAGAACAGTTAATCAGTGGAACAACCTGCCTCCAAAAGCTGTGAATGCTCCAACACTGGAAGTTTTTAAGAAGAAACTAGACAGCCATTTGTCTGAAATACACACACACAAACACACAGACAAATATAAGAAAGATGGCATGGTCACAGCTTTTACTAGTATACATACATAATACATACATATACATACACATATATATGTATGCGTGGATCGGGCAGAAGGAAAGAAAAAGGGCTTCCGGTTCTGGGTTGCAGTGTGTGCAGTCGTACGGAGAGACTCTTCTCTTTGCTGGCTGCTTTCCCTCTGCCGGTAGACCCTTAATCGGGTCGAAAAGTCACCCTGGAGGGGCGACTACCGATGAGGAGGACTCTCGTCAATTGTGGGGGAAGGCGGCAGCAACTTCCGCGGTCTGAGGCAGCTCCTCAGGGCTGATGGAGAACAGATCGGCCAGTAACATGGCTGATCATTTGCTGCACCAGCCGAAAGTCAAAAGAACACCTAAGCATTTAGGAACCACTGTGGATGATTGGGTGAGACCTTTCTCTCTCTCCTTGCCCTAATTACTCTCCTGTTAAAAGCTTTCTGGAATCATTTCCCTGCTTTGAAAGAGCTGCCTTTGTGTATCCAGGAAAGAGAGCTTTAACAAAAGAAAAAAAGTTAACTTCTTATTGACTATTTTTATTTTTGGTCACTTTGGGGCCCTGGAAAAAGCCCTATCATAGAACTTTATTATTATATCTATTGTCTAAGCTGGAGAATATTGTTTTCCTATTTCTTGAATTTATTTTTTTAAAGGGATAAATCTTTATTGTTTGAAAAAGAAAAAAAAAACTTTATTGGAAGCCAGAAAAGAGATTTCACAGCTTACTGGGGGTATCTTGTGGCAAAAACTATTACTGCAACTACATTTCCTCTTTGTTTTTTGAGGTTGGTTTGACCTCCAAATGATGATAAAAGCAAAAAGATAAAGGATTTGAAACAGCTGGGTGGTGAAGTTGCTTACTAGTAATTGTGGAGGTGGATAAGTGCTGACTGTTCGTATATGTTGATTGTTAGTAAATATAGCCTCCTCTAAAAAAGAAAAAGACTATCTCACCACTGAAATGGAGAAATTTCATCCACAGCTTGATTATGAACTTATATTAGAAGCAATTTTGGAAGCAACGGTATATATGAATTCTTGGAGAAACATTAAAGATGACATCTCTGAACCACAAATTGAATCTCAAATTCTAATGGATCAATCTACAGGTCAAGGAATTAGCTCTAGAGAGGCCTATATGCAGCAATATACACAACTGAAAGAGACAGAGGAACAAGTCACTGAGCAAATGGATGTTAATCTACAATTTATGGAGAATTTTGAAGATCAAAGAACAATTCTAACTGAGACACTTGCAGTGTTAAAAGTAACAGAAACTGACTCTCAGATACGAATTACTGAGAATAGTGACATTGTGGATAATCAACTTCTGACTATAACACAGAAACAAACTGTCTACACTATACAGATGATATTGGAAGAAGGGAAAGAGAACTTGGCCCAGATTGAAGTATTGATAAGTACCCTCATTCAAATATTGAGACTTGACAATATAGAAGCTTTATTATGGAAACTGGACTGGCACAAAAAGAAAGCCAGAGTTAGATTTAAAAATGTGACTTAAAATTTTACTTGACAGGTAAATAAGGCTTTAGAGATCTTGACTGAATAAAGATTAATCAAATATGTGAAGATAGTAAGAATATGCTTTTCTGTATTAATATGCTTGTTGTGGATATAACAATTATTTGGATCGGATTTAAACTTTATTGAGTGGGTTAAAAGAGTTTTTTCATAGATATAGATTGATTGATAGATTATAGATTTAAAATAGATTGGAAATGTATTTTTTGGAGTAATATTCTTATCTCTAGGAAGGATAGCTATTTGGTAATGAAAGGAGAATAAGAGGGATTTCTGATAAAAGAAGAAATGGTATTAACAAATGAGTTACTAAATTAAAAAATAGAATACTTGAAGAAAATATAAGAATGTTATAGTTGAAATAATATGCGTATCTTATAGATAAGGATTATGCTAAGGAAAAAGGGAAAGGACGGATACTTGAAGTGTTAATAATAGGTTTATTTAAAAGCCAAACTGGAATATGGTAATTGTAAATAGTAAAGCTTAAAAACAGGATTTGGATTTATATAGATGAAATGTTATTGATGATTCTTCTGATTGATTGAATTTTATTGAAAAATACATTAATTTGAATATATTATATTATTTGAGGGAAATAGAGAGGGAGTTTCTAATGATTTAATCTGAGTTATATATGTATGATTTTGTTTTTGGATGATTGATTACCCCATTACCACGTTGTTTCTCAAATACCTTGTTGTAAAAATAAAAAAATCAATAAAACTTGTTTAAAAAAAAGAAGGAAAGAAAAAGGAGGACAGAAAGGGGGTGGGGATGGTTGCTGTTGCTGTTGTTGGGGAGAGACCAGGTGAAGCCAAAGAGGGATTTGAGGTTTGAGCTGATCCCTTTCTTTGAAGGAGAGGGAAAGAGAGAGTGAGAGAGAGTGAGGAGAGAGAAAGTTGCTGGGGTTGCTAAATTCAGATTTTAACAATAAAGGAAAGTGGGGAGGGGTTTTGACATCAATGAGACCTGAGACTGCGAGCGATGACAGAAGAGAAGGAGAGGCTGGTTGCTATTGCTTTTGAAACCAGCGCCATCCAAACTTTGATTACTGTTACTTGTACAAGTTATAGACATTGTGGGGAGTTGCCCTTGCGGGATGAGCTGTTACTGCAGAGTGCTGACTACCTTCGTTGTGTTTCCATTGCTACCTGGGGCTGGGGTTTTCCCCACCCTCTTGTTTCTAAATGGTCACTGTAAAATCATTGACTATTGCTGCTACGACTGCCTGGGGTTGTTAAACACCGCCACACATTGACTATCGGAGCTAGGGGCTGGTCATCTTTGTTCCTAAAAGCCCCCCCCCCTTGACTATGAGAATCTGCCACCTCCTCACTTCGCGTGAGCTCCCACTGGAAAAGACACTTTATTAACACCTTGAGAGGGCAGCTGCAGAGCATGACGGACGGGAGTGGGGCCGAGAGGGCTTGGGTTTTGGTGACCTCTGAGGGGGTCTATGTCTATGTCTGTCTGTCTGTCTATTTATCTGTTTGTCTAATTATATATATTGTATATAGTTTCTTCATCTGATTATGTTCCAAAGCTCACCTAAGGCTACTATAGGCAACGCCAACTTTTTCACTAACATTTATCCTTGCAGGTGTGCATATTAAAACCAGGTGTCCCTCAAACTGATTTGCGTGTCTTTCTCTCTGGAGGACCATGCTCATTTTAGCACTGAAATGCATCTGTCTGCCAGGTCATATAAAGCGTGAACTACTGCTACAAACTGCAATGCTTTGAAATGCTATATTGAACATTCCTTTCTTGGACTAGATTTCTGCAATAGCAACTTGCTCAGTCTATAACTGCCCGTGAAATCTCAGATCTCCACATGCTGATCCTCATGCCCTCAAGATCTATACAGGTAGTCCTCAACTTATGACTGTAATTGAGCCCAGAAATAATGGTTGTAAGTCATGCTGGTCGTTAAGCGGGTCACCACATGAGCCCGATTTTAAGACTTTTTTGTGATGTTATTAAGCAACTCACCATAGTCATTAAGTGGACCCTTGGTCATTAAACAAACACCATGGGTGTTTTCATTAGAAAGCAAGAATTGGTTTGCACTTACTACAGAGAACATCAAATCCTTCCCGTTTAATTCCATGGTTGGTTTCCATTTGCTCTTTAATGCATTTTCAGCTCAATCTTGTACAATAACACAATTAGGCCAAGAAGCACTGGGAGAAGAAGCATCTCCATGAAGAATCTGACAAGTGTGTGAAGGTCTGGGACACATTCAGGTTCAAGGACAGGAAAATAGAGGATTCTGTCCAACCACCACATGCAATGCATATTATACGGCCAATCCTTGATGACTTCCAAAAGCAGGATTTTAAATGGTTTGCTTATGGTTAGTACCAATCATCAATCCTGTCACGAACCCACTGGTAAAGCAACATCCACATTCACACCCAGCACGATCCTGGGCAGGATTATTTTAAATCCACTGTACTCGTAAAAGGCTGATTTATGACACTTTGAAGTGAAACAACACACACTGCACTCTAAAAAAAAATCTTATATCCACTCAATGATAAAATCACTTATTTTTACCTTTGGTTGGGAATCCATGGACAAAAACTTCCTTGTGGCCCCAGGGAGATTAACCAATGAAAATGTATTGGTTTGCTTAAATCGGGTCATCAAAAATCTACCTATAGAATACATTAAACTGGTGAGCTTCATTAGATTTAGCTGTTCCTTTGCCCTTAGTTAGTTTTTCCTCAGCACACTTATTCTGAAGATTCCTGGAAGACTGTACTGCTCTATACTGCCCCAGTGAGGCCACACTCGGAATGCTGCATCCAGCTCTGCTCACTGACATACAAAAAAGATGCCAAGGTCCTATAAAGATGTAGAGAAGAACAACAAAGATGATAAGGGGTCTGTAGGTTAAACCCTACGATGGAACGGTTAAGGGAACTAGGTATGTTTAGCTTAACTAAGAGAAGACATAAGGCTGACATGATTGCAATCTTCCAATACTTGAAGGACTGTCACAGGGAAGAGGGCACTGATTTATTATCCAAAGCATCGGAGAACAGGACAAGAAGCCATGGGGGGGGGGAGCTCATCAGAGGGCAATCCAACCTGGAACTAAGGAGGAATTTCCTGACAGTGAGAACCATTAATCAATGGAACAGCTTGCCTCCCGGAGTTGTAAATGCTCCACTGCTAAAGATTTTCAAGAAAAGACTGGACAGCCATTTGTCAGGGATGGTGTAAGGACTCCTGCCTTGGGTAGGGTGTTGGACTAGAAGACTACCAAGGTATCTTCCAGTCCTATGAGTCTGTGGTTCTGTGACTTGTCAAGGTCTCTCTTGAGCATGTCCCAAAACTACCATTTGGACCTGGCAGCAATCATTTAAGACTCACTCTCACACACCCAGAGACACAGAAAGAGAAGCAGAAGCAGAAGCAGAAGCAGAAGCAGAAGCAGAAGCAGAAGGAGAAGAAGAAGAAGAAGAAGAAGAAGAAGAAGAAGAAGAAGAAGAAGAAGAAGAAGAAGAAGAAGAAGAAGAAGAAGAAGAAGAAGAAGAAGAAGAGGAGGAGGAGGAGGAGAAGAAAGAAAGAAAGAAAGAAAGAAAGAAAGAAAGAAAGAAAGAAAGAAAGAAAGAGAAAGAAATCTGCAGTAAGAGTAAGACTGCATTCTGATGAAATATATACAATACAATGAGGATCCCCCCCCCTCAATATGCATATAGCACCATATAGCAAAAGACTTAGTGGAAAAGATGTGAAGCAGTTCTGCATTTTTAAATAAATCCCATCACCGATTAATGTGTGAAAATATGTTCAACTGTGGAAGCAGTGCAAGCATCAAGCACAATGCAAAAAAAGAAAAGAAAAAAGAAAAATAATACAAAGAAGCAAATGCCAGGCCTAAGAATAGACTAACCATGTGTGTCAAATGGCTTGCCTTTCTATCTCTTGATTTCATAAAGATAAAATAAAGGGGGGGGGGTGCAAAGGGGCTGTTAAATAGCAAATGCCAGCTGCTTTCAAATAACAAGCTTTGCTATGTGCCAAAATAAACAGGGTACCAGCTAATAATCTTATGCAACTTCTATTTTTTACTGAAAAGTAATGGAAGGACAGGGATTTTCAGATAGCAAGACTTCCTTTGAATCTTTTGTTGTAATTCCTCGTGGCTGAGGCAGAAACCATTTGTTACCATTTAGTATCTTTCCACAGTTGTTATTTTCACAGTTGGAATGGTTACAACAATAAACTTCTGCCTAACATTTATTTTCCATCGAAAGCAGAGTTTGTCAGCCTTAGTAACTTTAAGATGTGTGGAGCTTTGCTTCCAAAATTCCTCAGCCAGGAATTCTGGGAATGGATGTCCATACATCTTAAAGTTGCCAACCACGATAAACACTGATCTAAAGGATGGGATGGATGGCTTTGTCTTCAGACTTCATCTCAGTTGTGTCCTTTTACCTCTCAAAACTTTTGAAGCTCCTGAACCCTATTCCTCATGTGAGCTTTTCATGTGCAATTAGAAATATTATTGTAATATTTCATACTTATATCTGGGTGAAGTGATCTGGTAGCTTTCCCGTGGCTGGTGTCCTTCAAAAGCCCAAACCAAATGCAAAGAGACATCGTGAAATAAGATGGAAGATGGAAGAATAGGGCCAGGAACATTCTGGTCATCAAGAAATCACCAAGGAAAAACAGGATCTACATTGATTCAGTAAGAAGACCTTAAGTGCAAATACAACTGAAGTATAAGCTGGTTGGAAAAGATGTTATATACTGATATTATTATTTCTATAAACACTAGAAAAATGTCTATATCTAATTTTGTAGGTATTGATAGTACCAAAAACTGTATTTGCTTAATGTTGGTAAAATGAAAATGCTACTTGAAGAAGAGAGGATCAAGGAAATGTATTACTATCTAACACATTAACTATGGAATTATAGAATTAATTACTATTAATCATTGTTAAATATGTGAACCCATCAAATTTGCAGACGACTCATCTAATTTGCAGACGACACCAAGCTGGCAGGAATAGCCAACACTCCAGAAGACAGGCTTAAGATACAGGAGGATCTGGACAGACTTGAACACTGGGTGCTATCTAACAAAATGAAATTCAATGGTGAAAAAAGTAAGGTTCTACATTTAGGCAAGAAAAAACAAATGTACAGGTATAGTATAGGGTATACCTTGCTCAGTAGTAGTAACTGTGAGAGGGGTCTCGGAGTCCTAGTGGACAATCATCTAAATATGAGCCAGCAGTGTGCTGCAGCTGCCAAAAAAGCCAACACAGTGCTAGGCTGCATTAACAGAGGGATAGAATCAAGATCACGTGAAGTATTAATACCACTTTACAATGCCTTGGTAAGGCCACACTTGGAATACTGCATCCAGTTTTGGTCACCACGATGTAAAAAAGATGCTGAGACTCTAGAAAGAGTATGGAGAAGAGCACAAAGATGATTAGGGGACTGGAGGCTAAAACATATAAGGAACGGTTGCTGGAATTGGGTATGTCTAGTTTAATGAAGAGAAGGACGAGGGGGGACATGATTACAGTGTTTCAATATCTCAGGGGCTGCCACAAAGAAGAGGGAGTCAAGCTATTCTCCAAAGCGCCTGAAGGCAGGACAAGGAGCAATGGATGGAAACTAATCAAGGAGAGAAGCAACCTAGAACTAAGAAGAAACTTGCTGACAGTTAGAACAATTAACCAGTGGAACAACCTGCCTCCAGAAGCAGTGAATGCTCCAACACTGGAAGTTTTAAAGAAGAGACTGGATAGCCATTTCCGAAATGGTATAGGGTTTCCTGTCTGAGCAGGGGGTTGGACTTGATGACCTCCAAGGTCCCTTCCAACTTTATTATTATTATTATTGTTATTGTTATTATTATTATTATTATTATTATTATTATTACCCAGACAACACATTGTTTACTAAGCAACAGATTTGTTATTGTAAAAAATCAATTTCATATATATATATATATATATATATATATATATATGTTTTCTGAGGTTTTCGCGGGTATTTGTATATAGGTCTTTGGTTGTTCGGGTTTTCTCCCGCGTAAAATTGGAAGTGTCTTGGCAACGTTTCGACGAAGTCACATTCGTCATCTTCAGGCTGGTGTTTTTAGCTTCTTGCTTTGAGCAGCAATGTGTGGTTTTAGCTGTTTCTTCCTTTTAACTGCCAGTGGGGTATGAACTGATTGGGTGGGAGCTTGGCTGTGTTCTGATTGGGTGGAGGTGTGTTCTGAATGGTTAGGGGCTTGGCTGTGCTCTGATTGGCTGGGGGAGTGTTCTGTTTGGTTGTGCTCAGGTTAGTCTGAGTTGCAGAGGAGTTTAAGATTTTGGGGTTAGGGAGTCGTTTGTCAATAAGGGCAGGTTTCCAAATGGCTGGTAGGCGGGAGGTATCATCTCGCTTGTTCATGCTGTGTGGGCGTTTTTCTATCTCGATGGCTTCTCTGATTATTCTGTTATTAAAATGTTCACTTTTGGCAATGGTTCTGGTATTTTTAAAGTCAATTTCATGTCCTGTGGCTTTAAGGTGTTGGACCAGGGAAGATGTTGGTTCCTCTTTTTTGACTGAGTTCTTATGTTCTTCAATGCGTGCACTTATTCTTCTGTTGGTTTGTCCGATGTATGTGGTGGGACAAGTGGTGCATGGGATTTCGTATACTCCTTGATTTTCTAATTCAATTTTATCTTTGGGGTTTCTAAGGATGGTGGATATTTTTCTGTTTGTGCAGAATGCTGTTTTGATGTTGTGTTTATGGAGGATCTTACTGATTCTGTCTGTGGTGCCTTTTATGTATGGGAGGAGGGCTTTGCCGTTTTCTTGTTCTTTGTCTTGGATTTTAGTGGGGGTTTCTTTTTGGATTAGGTTTGTAATCTTATTTCTATGGAATCCATTGGATGTTAGTACATTGGTGAGAGTGTGTAGTTCGGGTTTTAGGTGTTGTTCGTCAGCTAAGCGTTTTGTTCTGGAGATGAGTGTCTTGGCTACAGAGTTGATCTGTGCTGGGTGGTGGTGTGAGAGAGCGTGCAGATAGCGGTTTGTGTGTGTTTTCTTCTGGTAGATGGTGTGTCCTAGGGAGCCATTGGATTTCTTGTAGACTAAGACATCCAGGAAGGGAAGTTGGTTGTTAGCTTCTGTTTCCATGGTAAACTGTATTTTGGGGTGTAGGCTGTTGAGGTGTGTGAGAAAGTTGTCCAGTTTTTCTTTCCCATGTGGCCAGATTATGAAGGTGTCGTCTACGTATCTGAGCCAGAGTTTGGGTTTGTGATCCGATTTTTCTAGAGCTTGGGTTTCAAAGTGTTCCATGTAGAGGTTGGCAATGACAGGTGAGAGGGGTGATCCCATGGGTGCTCCTTCTGTTTGTTTGTATTTTTGTCCATTATAGATGAAGTATGTGTTGGATAGGCAGTGGTTGGTCAGATCTAAGATGTGTTTGGGGGGGTTATATTTGTTTTGGATAGCTGTCAAGGCTTCTTTGATAGGCACTTGGGTGAAGAGGGATATGACATCGAAGCTCACGAGTAGGTCGCTGGGCTGTAAGTTTTGTTTCTTTATGATCTCTATAAACTGGAATGAGTTTTTTACGTGTGAGGTGATGGATTCTGCATAGGGCTGTAGTTGTTTGGCGAGAAATTTGGCTAAGTTTTGTAGAGGTGAGCCTATGGAGCTGACTATAGGTCTGAGTGGGGTTCCTTCTTTGTGTATCTTGGGGAGACCATATCAAAGAAGCCTTGACAGCTATCCAAAGAAGCCTTGACAGCTATCCAAAACAAATATAACCCCCCAAACACATTTTAGATTTGACCAACCACTGCCTATCCAACACATACTTCATCTATAATGGACAAAAATACAAACAAACAGAAGGAGCACCCATGGGATCACCCCTCTCACCTGTCATTGCAAACCTCTACATGGAACACTTTGAAACCCAAGCTCTAGAAAAATCGGATCACAAACCCAAACTCTGGCTCAGATACGTAGACGACACCTTCATAATCTGGCCACATGGGAAAGAAAAACTGGACAACTTCCTCACACACCTCAACAGCCTACACCCCAAAATACAGTTCACCATGGAAACAGAAGCTAACAACCAACTTCCCTTCCTGGATGTCTTAGTCTACAAGAAATCCAATGGCTCCCTAGGACACACCATCTACCAGAAGAAAACACACACAAACCGCTATCTGCACGCTCTCTCACACCACCACCCAGCACAGATCAACTCTGTAGCCAAGACACTCATCTCCAGAACAAAACGCTTAGCTGACGAACAACACCTAAAACCCGAACTACACACTCTTACCAATGTACTAACATCCAATGGATTCCATAGAAATAAGATTACAAACCTAATCCAAAAAGAAACCCCCACTAAAATCCAAGACAAAGAACAAGAAAACGGCAAAGCCCTCCTCCCATACATAAAAGGCACCACAGACAGAATCAGTAAGATCCTCCATAAACACAACATCAAAACAGCATTCTGCACAAACAGAAAAATATCCACCATCCTTAGAAACCCCAAAGATAAAATTGAATTAGAAAATCAAGGAGTATACGAAATCCCATGCACCACTTGTCCCACCACATACATCGGACAAACCAACAGAAGAATAAGTGCACGCATTGAAGAACATAAGAACTCAGTCAAAAAAGAGGAACCAACATCTTCCCTGGTCCAACACCTTAAAGCCACAGGACATGAAATTGACTTTAAAAATACCAGAACCATTGCCAAAAGTGAACATTTTAATAACAGAATAATCAGAGAAGCCATCGAGATAGAAAAACGCCCACACAGCATGAACAAGCGAGATGATACCTCCCGCCTACCAGCCATTTGGAAACCCGCCCTTATTGACAAACGACTCCCTAACACAAAAAATGATACCAGACCCACACTCACAAAAACCACACAGGATGTCACCACCACACATCCACGCAAAAAGCAAACCCAAAGCCACACAGATGATGAGGCACGACCACAAACCAGAAGCCAGACCACAGCTGCATCATTAGCCACTTTAAACCCCTCCAATCCATACATGAAGCAAACTGATACCCTCCATGAAGATGAGGCACGATCACGAATGCGAAGCCCAAAAATAGCAAGGCAGCCCAAAATCTTAAACCCCCCTGCAACTCAGACTAACCTGAGCACAACCAAACAGAACACTCCCCCAGCCAATCAGAGCACAGCCAACCCCCCAGCCAATCAGAGCACAGCCAACCCCCCAGCCAATCAGAGCACAGCCAAGCCCCTAACCAATCAGAACACACCTCCACCCAATCAGAACACAGCCAAGCTCCCACCCAATCAGTTCATACCTCCCACTGGCAGTTAAAAGGAAGAAACAGCTAAGACCACACATTGCTGCTCGAAGCATGAAGCTGAAAACACCAGCCTGAAGATGACGAATGGGACTTCGTCGAAACGTCGCCAAGACACTTCCAATTTTACGCGGGAGAAAACCCGAACAACCAAAGACCTACATACAAACACCCGCGAAAAACTCAGAAAACAAATATATATATTATATATATATTTTACAATAACAATCTTTTTTACAAGGACCCGTCACAAGATCAAAGAGGAAACAACAAACCAGCAGAGCTAACACGATTAACACAGCGGATAGATAGACTATTAATCAACATAAACACCCCACATACTGACGGGACATCTAGGCATGACAGTGGGGGGAGCGATCTGGCAGCAATGCCTGACAGCCACATTTTGCGGGACAGGCAGGATCGGCAGGCGAGGGGCAGGGGGAGCAGTAAATCTGAAGCGGATGTCAGTCAGTGCAGCCGAATCAGGATTAATGCAATTAATTACAGGAGGGCGGGGAGGCAGATAGACCTACGACGTGCTCAATGACCCGATCATTAACAACCAAAGGGCTATAAGAACGAGCGCCTCCAGTTGCTAGCTCCTACTTTGATACCTAATTTGGGTAATGACAAGTCTGCAAGAAAATAACCAAGCTCAGAGAGCACCAAGGATCCCATATTCTGACTACCAATTCTCACTGAGCCAATGATGGACAATGAGTACAAATATAAATTCTGGCAATGACCTATCAGCCTCAAAGCATGGCTTTCCCCAGACTAAAGAACATGACATCTCTTGGTGCTGACCTAAAATTGAATGTGACAACTGATTGTGCTTTCTGTATTTTCTTTTCCACTGATTCATTTTTTTGCTGACATAGGTAGGAGGACAATATTAGCATATTTTCCAGGCCTTCAAGGCAGTACACTTCATTAATACAATAAAAGGTGATGGCTGCAGCTTTTGGGATGTTTTCCCTCCATAGTTGCTAAAAGAAACCCTTCAGTGATTGGAGTCAGAACATTTTTACTGCTAATAAGTGCATTGTTCAGAGAGCAGAAATCCTCCAGAAAGGACCTCTTCGTCTGGCCTTCATTTTCTCATCTGTCTGAGGAATGAGACACATTTCTGGGTACAGAAGCGTACCCCAAGGAGGAATATTTGAAGGAACTGAAGTGGTTGATCAGATTTGACATTACCATAGCAACCTGAACACCTGCAGTACTTTAAAAACACTCCTATGAAAGCACATGTGTTTGCTGTGCACACACAAGGCTTAGATGCACTTGTGATTCTCTCCTGACTATCTCTGTTCAGACAAGAGCATTTTGTGAATTATGTGAAAATAAGAAAGACATTCCAGGCACATTAATTGCTTGGCCTTTTTCAAGATGGAATGTTTTCGTAACATGTGTGTACCTACTGCTTTATTTTAATTTTACTTTAATTTATTGAATTTATATAGCTGCCCATCTCATGCCTGTGACTCTGGGCAGAATAAACAATTACAACACAAAGCTAAGCAATCAACATAATTCAAACACACCCGTTTTAAAAAAAAACTGTTAAAAACTACATAACAGAGAGAGAGAGGAGAGAGTGCATTCTAAATTCATACACACAATGCAGCTGTTTAAGGATCTCCATGCTTCCATGGGATCTTCAGGCCCAATGGCAAAACCATTGAGCTATATAAATTCAATAAATTAAAGTAAAATTAAAATAAAGCAGTAGGTACACACGTTATGAAAACATTCCATCTTGAAAAAGGCCAAGTAATTAATGTGCCTGGAATGTCTTTTGAAAGCCTTCCAGAAGACCAGATGGGGCCAAACATAGCTCGGGAGAATTATGTTCCAAAGAACAGGTGCCATAGAAAAGGCTCTCCTCCTGGGGCATACGAAACAAAGTCCAGGACATAGCATGTCCTCCTACTGGACCTGAAAGGATGGGTAGATGCAACTGGGGAGAGATGACCCCTCAGAAAAGCAGGGCCCATGTCATGTAGAACTTTAAAGGTCACAGTCAGGACCTTGAAATAGACCTGGAAGCAAACTGGCAACCAATGTACCTCGTGGAACAGAGGTATCTCATGTGAAGTTCTTGGAGCACATCTACCTACCTGCATCACTGCAATTTTGTACCATTGAAGCTTCAGGATACTCTTAAAGGGCAGCCCTATGTAGAGCACATCACAGTTAATCCATTTGGGAGATGAGAAGGCATGAGTGATTGATGACACCACCATTACAGTGCATTGAAATATTAGACTAGACTAGACTAGACTAGGCTAGGCTAGGCTAGGCTAGGCTAGACTAGACTAGACTAGACTAGACTAGACTAGACTAGAATAGAATAGAATAGAATAGAATAGAATAGAATAGAATAGAATAGAATAGAATAGAATAGAATAGAAGCTGGAAGGGACCTTGGAGATATTCTAGTTCAGCCCCCTGCTCAAGCAGGAGAACCTATATCATCTCAGACAAGTGGTTGTCTAGTCTCTTCTTAAAAATCTCCAGTAATGGAGCGCCCGCGATTTCTGGAGGCAAGCTGTTCCATTGGTTGATTGTCCTCACTGTCAGGAAGTTTCTCCTTAATTCCAGGTTGCATCTCTCTTTGATCAGTTTCCAACCATTGTTTCTCATCCTTCCCTCTGATGCTCTGGTGAACAATGTGACCCCCTGCAAGGAATGCAAGAAAACTTCTTCAGAATACCTTTTGAATTCATAATATTGATTTCTTTCATTTTATTTATTTACTTACTTGAATTTATATGCCACCAAATTCCAGTATGAGTGGCAAACTTCCATCAATGGATCTTGATTGCACAGCCAATTGTGTAAGATCTTCTGCTCATGATTCCAAATCATATAATATACTCAAGAATGTAGGTCTAGTCAATCCAGAACGTTGGTTTATTTTGTATGTAGACTGTACATTCAATGTACAACATCATATCAGATCTTACTGTATAAGCAACCTTCACATGATTATGTCATGGCATTGAATTGCATTTTTCTACTTTTCCTAAACTTATATTGCCACCCATTTCCAAACCCAGAAAATGTGTTCTGAAATGCCATTGTTATTTGAGTTCTAATGTGAAACATCTAGTGTCTTAAATATCATTTGTAAGCTTGGGCTACCTAAACATTTTTAAATAAAATGCCTTTCCTCAAGAATAGTTTTTTAAAAATCCCTTTGGTGTCTTTGCATTGTTTCCAAAATATAATGCTGACTCTTTAATATCGATGCATTTCAGAAATTTGACCTTGAGTGCTGGAATTATTTAGCTTTTGATGGATTTAGTCTACACATAAGCTTCACCCCTATGGTTTTTCTTTCAGGGGTCAATAATCACAACCCATCTGTAAATGTTGAAGGATTTAGGCTTTCAACCTCAAGTATTTCACACATGCCTTTTAAAATAATGTTATCACTCAGAACACCATAACTCTCAGGCACATTTATGCTTCTTGACAGCAACAACTCAAAGGCCCCTTAAGGACCTCTTCATGCTCTGCTGACTTGTACAGGAGGTCCTTCTTGGGCCACAGATTTCTGCCTACAGTTCCCCCAAAACACACAGCCTTGAGGTCAAAGCAGAAAGTGGAAAGAAATATTGTAAAGTAGAGTCTACGTCTTTAAGCCACTCTCCCCAGTCACTGCTAGGATGGCTCCTGAAATTGAATTCAAGGAATTTGGTAGTTTATACAAATGGTAATCAGTGAAAAAAAGTATTAAATAAAGCCCAAGGGAGAAACATGACATGATGAAGGAAAGAAAAGCATCAGAAAAACATATGGATGTATGGATATTATGTGCTGCACAGATGTGCCAGATGTAGCAGTATTAGTACCAGGATAAAAAGATAATGTTAAAAAAAAATCACATTGTTGTATTGGTGGAATCAGTCCTTGTTTTGATCTGGCAATAAATAAACCCCAATTCTTGAGAATTACAGTATCCTTACAATTTAAATCACTTTTTGGTGCTCCCAAATATTGTTTTAAAATCTCTCTTCACTGCAATACTTTATGGGCTATTTGTACTTTCTAAATGATTCTATAAGTCTATGAAAATACACATTGCTTCTTGGCTGGATGAAATATGTTATTTATATTTTTTTTCTAGGTTTTCCACAACTCTCAAATTGGGAGTTAAAAACAAAACCCAGCATAATCATCACACAATTGTTTCACTGGTTGGATTTGCAGAACCCAGCACAGAAGTTTCATTTTTCTATGTACTGTAGCCTCTTTCTTTAGTAAACAGATAAACTTACCCTTAAAATGTGATTTCTGAAATCACAATGCCTGGGGCTGGAGGAATGGTGGCAGCAAAAGCGCTTCCCCCTTTTTCTTGGCCATGCTCAGTGTGCGTAAAGAGGGATGGTACCTTGGCTGTGATGTCACAGCAGTCTGTTTTGATCCCTCTTGCATTATGTGCTGCCAGTGTGATGTACAGATAGTCCTCGACTTACTGTACAACCACAACTGAGCCCAGAATTTATGGTGCTAAGTGAGCAATTTCTTAAGTGAGTTTTGCCCCATTTTATGACTTTTCTTGCCACATTTGTTAAGTGCGTCACTGCGGTTGTTAAATTAGTAATAGGGTTGTTAACTGAATCTGGCTTCCCCATTGACTTTGCTTGTCAAGACAAGATGTTGAGACTAAGATAAGATAAGATAAGATAAGATAAGATAAGATAAGATAAGATAAGATAAGATAAGATAAGATGAGGTGAGGTGAGGTGAGGTGAGGTGAGGTGAGGTGAGGTGAGGTGAGGTGAGGTGATAAGATAAGATAAAATAAGATAAGGTGAGGTGAGGTGAGATGATAAGATGAGGTGAGGTGAGGTGAGGTGAGGTGATAAGATTAGGTGAGGTGATAAGATAAGATAAGATAAGATGAGATGAGGTGAGGTGAGGTGATAAGATAAGATAAAATAAGATAAGGTGAGGTGAGGTGAGGTGAGATGATAAGATGAGGTGAGGTGAGGTGATAAGATTAGGTGAGATGATAAGATAAGGTGAGGTGAGGTAATAAGATAAGATGAGGTGAGGTGAGGTGATAAGATGAGGTCAGGTGAGGTGAGGTGATGAGATAAGGTTAGGTGAGGTGATAAGATAAGATAAGATGAGATGAGGTGATAAGAGAAGATGAGGTGAGGTGATAAGATAAAGTGAGGTGACATGAGGTGAGGTGATAAGATAAGATGAGGTGAGGTGAGGTGATAAGATAAGATAAGATAAGATAAGATGAAGTGATAAGATAAGATGAGGTGAGGTGAGGTGAGGTGATAAGATAAGATAAGATAAGATGAGGTGATAAGAGAAGGTGAGGTGAGGTGATAAGATGAGGTGAGGTGAGGTGATAAGATAAGGTGAGGTGAGATGTAAGATAAGGTAAGAGATGAGAGATGATAAGAGATAAGAGATGAGAGATAAGAGATGAGACATGAGAGATATGAGATAAGAGGTAAGAGACAAGAGATAAGATAAGATAACCTTCACTGTCATTTTTTACTGTGAGCACTGTGCCCACAAAAATGAAATCTGGTTGCCTGCTCTCAAAAGGTGATCATGTGACCTCAGGACAGTGCAACCATCATAACCAGTTGTCAAGTATCCAAATGTAAATCACATGACCAAGGGGATGCTGTAATGGTCATAAGTATGAAAAATGATCATGGGTCCCTTATTCAAAGAACATGGTAGCTGGACACCATCAAAGCTAACACCGGCCAGGGCCTAGAAAAATTCAAAGAAGCAGTGAAAGTTTGGAAGATGTGGGAAAAGACCTGGCCCATAGAATCACCCAGACTCAGAGATAACTGAATGGATAATATCATCATCATCATGGTAAGATTGGAGGCAGAAAGTTAATGTTGTTGTGGGGGAAGAAAAACCTTGCTATCATGCATCTAAGGGTGAATGACATCAAGCCTCTCTAGCTATTCCATGGGAAAATATTTAGACCAGTGGTTCTCAACCTTTTTAATGCCGCGACCCCCAACCGGTCGTAAGTTGAGGACTACTCAACCGGTCGT
Source organism: Crotalus tigris (assembly GCF_016545835.1). NCBI lineage: Eukaryota > Metazoa > Chordata > Lepidosauria > Squamata > Viperidae > Crotalus > Crotalus tigris. The sequence continues at coordinate 207,468 of NW_024097396.1, read as the reverse complement.
AAGTCGAGGACTACTCAACTGGTGCAGCACCGTTTGCAGAATGGGACTTTGGGCGGGCTCAGCAGGGCAGAGACAGCCTGGACAATTCCTATTGGCTTTTGAAAGCCAATAGAATTAGACTCTATTCAAGAGAGTCTATTCTATTGGCTTTCAAAAGCCAATAGACTAAAAGGGAGTAGCACAGCTAAGGAAAAGGGGGAAAAATGGCAGACTGCGTTGTTTGGTGACCCCCGTGAAATGGTCGTTCGACCCCAAATGAGGTCCCGACCCACAGGTTGAGAACCACTGATTTAGACCCACAGAAAGAGGGTGCTTATGGCAAAAATACAGTTAATCAGATTCATCTATAAGGCTTCAACAGCTGCTTCACAGACAAAATCCTTACAATTTCTCTCTGCTCTATGGAGATAGTGAGGTTGGTTTTCTGTCCCCTTCTTGGCCCCAACCAAGGATGTCTTTTAGTACAGATGATTATTATCTGTTGCTGGGTTTCAGACAAGGCAGGACACACAAACAGAGAGGGGGGGGGGGCAAACATTTTTGCCTGGATTATTTTCAGTCGTACATTCTCAGCTTTTCCTTTTGAAAATCCTGGGTAGTTTATTTTGCAAAAGGTTGGAATGAAGCCGCACCCAGCATGTTATTATTTAGGAAGTCAACCCAACAAACAAACATCTGCATCTCTCTCTATCTTGATGATTTTTTTTTCTCTTCTTCAAATGGAAGAAAGGATTTATTTTTCCCTGTTAGTGAATACTGAAAACATTAAAGTTGTGCAAGCAAGCACGTACTGAAAGATCACTATGCCAAATTAAACATTCCCTCCTTGGTTCTCAGAGATGTTTGTATTGTTTCACGCAGCTGGTCTCTTTCTAATCTTAGTTTCAGGATATTGGGACCTGTCTAAGGGTAGAGACAGATGACAGTGATTTGAGAGGGATTCTATTTCTCTCTCAACATGCACACACATTTCCATAGACTCAAGGCCATCTTGGTCAAAGAGACTTCATAAACCTAGAGAGCTCATAGATGGGGAAGAAATGGAGGTAGTGACAGATTTTATCTTCCTGGGCTCAAGATCACCACAGATGGGGACTGAAGCCAAGAAAATAAAAGATGCTCCTGGGGATGAAAGCTATGGCAAATCTAGACAGCATACTGAAAGGCAGAGACATCACCCTGCCAACAAAAGTGTGTATAGTCAAGGCCATGGTTTTCCCAGTTGCAATGTATGGCTCTGAAAGTTGGACCATAAGAAGGGCTGAGCGCCAAAGAACTGAGGCCTTTGAATTATGGTGCTGGAGAAGACTCCTGCGAGTCCCTTGGACTGCAAGGCGTTCAAACCGGTCAGTCCTAGAAGAGATCAACCCCGACTGCTCTTTAGAAGGCCAGATCCTGAAGTTGAAACTCAAGTACTTTGGCCACCTAATGAGAAGGAAGGACTCACTGGAGAAGGGCGTAATGCTGGGAAAGATTGAGGGCAATAGAAGAAGGGGACGACAGAGAATGAGGTGGCTGGATGGAGTTACTGAAGCAGTAGGAGTGAGCTTAAATGGACTCCAGAAGATAGTAGAGGACAGGAAGACCTGGAGGAATGTTGTCCATGAGGTTGCGATGGGTCAGACACGACTTTGCAAATAACAACAACAACAACAACAACAGAGAGCTCATCCACACCAAACACAGGTAATCCTCAGATGACAGCCATTCATTTCACGACTGCTTGAGATTACAACTGTGCTGAAAAAATGTGATTTATGACCAATCGTCACACTTAAGCCTGTTATAACATTCCCCAAAATTAGGTGATCAAAATTCAGGTGCTTGGCGACTGGCATGTATTTGTGATGGTTGCCACATCCCAAGGTCATATAGTTGCTCTTTGTGTCCTTCCCAACTGATTTCTGATAAATAAAGTCAAAGGAGGAAGCTGGATTCACTTAACACCTGCAGTGATTTGCTTAACAACCATAGCAAAAACAAATGTCATAAAACTGGGGGTGACTCACTTCATAACTGCCTTTCTCCAAGCATATGCTCTCGCTTGTTTGGCAGTTTTCCCAATACACTATATCATTGAGCAGATTTTTTCTAATATAGTTTTTAAAAACTCTGCAAAATGGGAAAAGTTAGATTTTTAAATGGTTACTAAGGCTTAGATCATATATAGGTGCCTCTCCTTTAGCAACCACAACTGGGACCAGCAACCACTTTACGATGCCTTGGTAAAGCCACACTTGGAATACTGCATCCAGTTTTGGTCACCACGATGTAAAAAAGATATTGAGACTCTAGAAAGAGTACAGAGAAGAGCAACAAAGATGATTAGGGGACTGGAGGCTAAAACATATAAGGAGCTGTTGCTGGAATTGGGTATGTCTAGTCTAATGAAGAGAAGGACGAGGGGGGACATGATAGCAGTGTTCCAATATCTCAGGGGTTGCCACAAAGAAGAGGGAGTCAAGCTATTTTCCAAAGCACATGAAGGCAAGACAAGAAGCAATGGATGGAAACTAACCAAAGAGAGAAACAACCTAGAACTAAGGAGAAACTTCCTGACAGTTAGAACAATTAACCAGTGGAACAACCTGCGTCCAGAAGCAGTGAATGCTCCAACCCTGGAAGTTTTTAAGAAGAGACTGGACAGCCATTTTTTTTTATAATAATAGTAGTAGTAAAGTTGGAAGGGACCTTGGAGGTCATCTAGTCCAACCCCCTGCTCGGGCAGGAAACCCTACACCATTTCGGACAAATGGCTGTCCAGTCTCTTCTTAAAAACTTCCAGTGTTGGAGCATTTACTGCTTCTGGAGGCAAGCTGTTCCACTGATTAATTGTTCTCACTGTCAGGAAGTTTCTCCTTAGTTCTAGGTTGCTTCTCTCCTTGATTAGTTTCCACCCGTTGCTTCTTGTCCTGCCTTCAGGTGCTTTGGAAAATAGCTTAATTCCCTCTTCTTTATGGCAGCCCCTGAGATATTGAATACTGCTATCATGTCCCCCCTTGTCCTTCTCTTCGTTAAACTAGACATACCCAATTCTAGCAACCGTTCCTTATATGTTTTAGCCTCCAGTCCCCTAATCATCTTTGTTGCTCTTCTCTGTACTCTTTCTAGAGTCTCAATATCTTTTTTACATCGTGGTGACCAAAACTGGATGCAGTATTCCAAGTGTGGCCTTACCAAGGCATTGAAGAGTGGTATTAATACTTCACGTGATCTTGATTCTATCCCTCTGTTAATGCAGCCTAGCACTGTGTTGGCCTTTTTGGCAGCTGCAGCACACTGCTGGCTCATATTTAGGTGATTGTCTACTAGGACTCCGAGGTCCCTCTCACAGTTACTACTATTGAGCATGGTGCCACCTATGCTGTACTTGTGCATTTGGTTTTTCTTGCCTAAATGTAGAACCTTGCTTTTTTCACCATTGAATTTCATTTTGTTAGTTAGTGCCCAGTGTTCAAGTCTGTCCAGATCCTTCTGTATCTTAAGCCTGTCTTCTGGAGTGTTGGCTATTCCTGCCAGCTTGGTGTCGTCTGCAAATTTAATGAGTTCCCCATCTATCCCTTCATCCAAATCATTGATGAAGATGTTGAAGAGTACTGGGCCCAGAACAGAGCCCTGGGGCACCCCACTATACACTTCCCTCCATATAGATGCAGTTCCATTGAGGACCACTCGCTGAGTACGGCCGGTCAGCCAGCTACGGATCCATCTGGTGGTGGTTCTGTCTACCCCACATTTTTCTATCTTGTCAAGTAGTAGGTTGTGATCTACTTTATCAAATGCCTTACTGAAGTCCAAGTAAATTATGTCCACAGCATTCCTCTGATCCACTAATTTTGTCACTTGGTCAAAGAATGCAATAAGATTTGTCTGGCATGATCTATTTTTGACAAACCCATGTTGGCTTTTAGTAATGACTTTGTTTGCCTCTAGGTGTTCGTTGATTCGTTGTTTGATTATCTTTTCCAGGATCTTCCCAGGTATTGAGGTCAGGCTGATAGGTCTGTAATTTCCTGGATCCATTTTTTTTTCCTTTTTTGAGGATGGGAACTACATCAGCTCTTTTCCAGTCCTCTGGTAGTTCCCCTGTGTTCCAGGATCTTTGAAAAATATAGTTCAGTGGCTCCGATATCACATCTGCCAGTTCCTTGAGAACTCTGGGGTGTAATCCATCTGGTCCTGGCGATTTGAACTCATCTAGGCTGGACAGGTGCTCCTAACCATTTTCTTGCCTATCTTAACTTGTGTTTCTGTTTTGTTTTTTATGGCACTATTTTTGATAGGTTGGTCTGTTTTTTCCCTTTGTGTAAAGACAGATGCAAAAAATGAGTTAAATAGTTCTGCTTTCTCCCTGTTGCTTGTCACCTTCTTGCCACTTCCACCCACTAATGGACCAATCATTTCCTTGCTTTTTTCTTGTTTTTTACATGTTGAAAGAAGCTTTTTTTGTTATTTTTGACTTTGGTCGCAAGCCTTAGTTCATTTTGAGCCTTGGCTTTCTTCACTTCATCTTTGCAGGCTCGGGCTATTTGCTGATATTCTGACTTAGTTATGTTCCCCTCTTTCCACTTTCTATACTTGTCCTTTTTATCTTTCAATTTGTCAGAGAGTTCTTTATGCAGCCATGCTGGTTTCTTTTGAGAGCTGTTGTTTTTCCTCTTTGTTGGTATTGTGCTAGACTGTGCTTTTATTATCTCATTTTTCAAAATTTCCCAAGCTTCTTGAGTTGTTTTCCCCTTGAGGATTCTCATCCATGGAATCCTTCCATTTGTCTGAAATGGTATAGGGTTTCCTGCTTGAGAAGAGGATTGGACTAGATAACCTCCAAGGTCCTTTTCAACTTTATTATTATTATTATTATTATTGTTGTTGTTGTTGTTATGGATCATCTCACAGTTAGCCAGATGTTCAGACTGGATTGGCATTTTGTCTACCTACCGAGTCCTTACCCAGGACTGGGATAGGCAGATGTGGATGTTTGATGGTATTACAGATATCATTGCAGATGGAAGCAGTTCCTAGTAAGGCCGCCTTTTGCAATTGACTAATGGCGAATTTGTCAATGCCAATGGTGTTCAAGTGATGCTCCAGTTGTTTTGGGATTGCACCCAAGGCACTTATTACTATTGCTACTACCATTGCTTGCTATTGCCACAGTCTTTCTATTTCGACTTGTAGGTCTTTGTATTTTGTTATCTTCTCCAGTTCTTTCTTGTCTATTCTGCTGTCTCCAGGCATTGCCACGTCCACTAGCCAGACTTCTCCTCCTCCTCCTATTATTATTATTATTATGGATCATTGCACAGTCAGCCAGATGTTCAGACTGGATTTGGCATTTTGTCTACCTATCGAGTCTTTACCCAGGACCTGGGATAGGCAGATGTGGATGTTTGATGGTATTACAGATATCGTCGCAGGATGGAAGCAGTTCCTAGTAAGGCCGCCTTTTGCAATTGACTGCTTGTAGTCAGTCTGTGCGATCTTCTTGCAACAGCTTAGCAGGTGGTCCACTGTTTCTTCAGCTTCTTTGCATAGGCGGCACTTACTGTCTGTTGCTGTCTTCTCAATTTTGACTTTGTATGCATTTGTCCTTAAGGCTTGGTCTTGTGCAGCCAGAATTAGTCCCTCGGTCTCTTTCTTCAATTTTCCTGCTCTTAGCCAGTGCCAGGTTTTATTGTTATCTGCTTTCCCAGCTATTTTTTTCATGTATTGGCCATGTAGTGCTTTGTCTTCACATGCCTCTATTCTGTTCTTCATTTGGTCTTTCTTGAAGGCCAGTTTGGTCTCTCCAGTAGTTAGTAAGCCTTCCTGATATACTAATTTCAGTGCATCTTCATCATTGTTCTTCAGATATTCTTCCAAAGCCATTTGTTCTTCTTCAACCATCTGATGTACTTGTAGCATTCCACGCCTACCTATTTGCCTTGGTAGATAAAGTCTATCAATGTCACTGCGTGGATGAAGGGCATGATTCATTGTCATTATTTTTCTGGTCTGCCTATCCATTGCTTTTAGTTCTGTTTGAGTCCAGTCCACTATTCCAGCTGTGTACCTAATGACTGGAATTGCCCAGGTGTTGATTGCCTTTATGGTATTTCCTCCATTGCGTTTGGACTTTAAGATCTTCTTCACTCTCTTGATGTATTCACCTCTAATTTTTTTCTTGACTTCAGTGTGCTTGATATTGTCAGCTTGAAGGATACCCAAGTATTTGTAGTACTCTTCCTCATCCAGACTCTTAATGTTATTTTCGTGGGGCATCTTGATTCCTTCAGTTTTCATTATTTTTCCTTGTTTGATAGTAAGTGTGGCACATTTTTCCAAGCCAAACTCCATTACAATATCTTGGCTATATATACGGACAGTGTTGAGCAGCGATTCTATTTCAGATGATGTTTTTCCATACAGCTTCAGATCATCCATGTAAAGGAGATGGGATAGTCTGGCAGATGTTTTTGATGTTTGATAGCCATGTCCTGAGTTATTCAGTATTGTTGACAGAGGAAACAGTGCAATAACAAATAGTAATGGTGACAATGAATTTCCTTGAAATATTCCTCTCTTGATATTAACCTCTCCCAGTCTCTCACCATTGATCTGCAACTGTGTCTTCCACTGTGCCATCGATCTTTGCACAAATTTTCTGATGTTTCTACTGACTCCTGTTATTTCTAGGCACTTTATTATCCAATCATGTGGCAGAGAGTCAAATGCCTTTTTGTAGTCAATCCATGCCACATTCAGGTTGGTCTTCCTTCTCTTGCCGTTTTCCAAGATCATTTTGTCTATTAGGAGTTGATCTTTTGTTCCTCTGCTATTGGGGCGGTTTCCTTTCTGCTCAGGTGGAAAGAGATTGTTTTCAACTAGTTGCTGTTGTACTGCATCAGCTACCACACCAGTTAGTAATTTGAAAGTTGTTGGTAAGCAGGTAATTGGCCTGTAGTTGCCTGGTATTGTCCCTTTTGCTGAATTTTTCATTATTAGGTAGGTTTTCCAGTTGTTAGCCACTTTTCAATTTCTCCTCCTTGTAGTATATTGTTGAACTGCTTGGAAATGAGTGGGTGTATAACAGTTAGATGTTTCAACCAAAACCCATGCAGTTCATCTTCACCTGGTGCTGAACAATTTTTGATTTTCCTTGCTCTTTTTTCTACCACTTTTGTTGTTATTACTAGTTCTTTCATTTCAACTTCTGTTTTACTTGCATCCACCTACTATTATTATTATTATTATTGATCATCACATAGTCAGCCAGATGTTCAGACTGGATTTGGCATTTTTGTCTACCTATCGAGTCCTTACCCAGGACCTGGGATAGGTAGATGTGGATGTTTGATGGTATTACAGATATCGTCGCAGGATGGAAGCAGTTCCTAGTAAGGCCGCCTTTTGCAATTGACTAATAGCGAATTTGTCAATGCCAATGGTGTTCAAGTGGTGCTCCAGTTGTTTTGGGATTGCACCCAAGGCGCCTATGACTATTGGTACTACCCTTGCTTGCTTTTGCCACAGTCTTTCTATTTCAATTTGTAGGTCTTTGTATTTTGTTATCTTCTCCAGTTCTTTCTTGTCTATTCTGCTGTCTCCAGGCACTGCCATGTCCACTATCGAGACTCCTCCTCCTCCTCCTCCTATTATTATTATTATTATTATTATTATTATTATTATTATTATAACTCGGTCACTGAACAAAGCGGTTGCGATGTGAGATCTTGCTTACAATCTTACTACAGCTTTCCTTTGCTTTACAGACCCAAAATTCAAGGATTGTTTTCAAAATTACTTTTTCATCAGCATCGTTACTGCAAACTATCACCAAACAAGTCAGTGGCTAAACAAGGACTACAGTATCTGTATCAGTTTTCAAAATGAGCAATTAGTATGAATACAAATATCGTGAATGTCTCCTTTTTCCCTAAGTCATACATGACAAAACTGGGAATGATGTTTATAGTTGTTCTTGTAAACAAGTTCTAAGCCCAACTTTCCCAGATGGTGAGTGAGGTGCCCAAAGTGCACTCCTCTCTCTACGCTTTCAGATACACAGGTCATCCTCAGCTTATGATCATAATTGAGCCCAACATTTTTGTCGTTAAGTGGGACATTTGTCAAGTGAGTTCTGCCCCGTTTTAACAACCTTCCTTGCCACAGTTCTTAAGTGAATCACTGCAGTTAAGTAAATCTGGCTTCCTTGTTGATTTGCTTGTCAATAGAATCGCAAAAGGTGATCACATGACTTTGGGAAATGGCAACGGTCTTATATATAAACCAGTTGCTAAGCATCCAAATTTTGATCATGTAACTGTGGAATGCTTCAGAGGTCATAACTGTGAGAAACAGTCATAAGTCATTTTTTTCAGTGCTGTTGTAGCTTTGAACGGTCACTAAATGAACTGTTGTAAGTCAAGGACTACCTGTAACAGATAGAATAAGAGTTGGAAGGGACCTTGGAGGTCTTCTAGTCCAACCCCCTGCTCGAACAGGAAACCATTTCAGACAAATGGTTGTCCAATCTCTTCTTAAAAACCTCCAGTGTTGGAGCAGCCACAACTTCTGGAGGCAAATCATTCCACTAATTAATTATTCTAACTTTCAGGCATACTTGCACTCTTTCACACATGTATCTTGTACTGACTCCCTCCTAATGTCATAATATAAATTATAAGGAGGAAACCAACTGCTAGTCAACTGAAGTTGGCTAATAGGAACCAGATTTCTTGGAGTCCTGTCATTAGTGGCAGCAAGACACCAGAAATCCATCCTCTGCCAGCCACCTGGCCAAGCTAATTAATTGACCCTTTGGAAATTGGATGAGATCCCTATGGTTCTTCAGCCTATGCTTTTTTGGCTGGGTGGGAGATGAATGAGGCAAGGACAAGCAGAGGAGCTCTCCCTTAATTTCCAAAAAGGTATCTCTTTTTAAGCCCAAATTATTTTTAATTGTTGATTCCGGTTAAGGAAATAAATGAGTGTGTGGTATTTGTAAGTGGGGTTACAGCACTGAGATCATGCTGTTACAAAGGAGACGAACCACTTCTGAACACTTCAGGAAGCCAGAGTTTGCTTAGCAGTCTGAAAGGGGAGGTCTGCAGATCGAGGCTGTTGTGGTGAGATGCCTTATTTATACACACACACTTCCATTTGCAAATGTACCGATGTGGTGTAAAATAAACTTTCCTGTTCCAATGAAGTTAGATTTCCATGGGAACCCAAGAGTGCCAGAGAATATGCATGGAGACAAAGCGGGCTATGTGCCTTCTTCTGAAGCACAAATTGCTTTGGCTTTAAGCACAGACTTTATTTCCCTGTTCCCTTCATCAGAGAGGAAGAAAAATTAATGAATCAATGAATCAATCAGAATAGAGCTGGAAGGGACTTTGAAGGTCTTCTAGTCCAATCCCCTGCTCAAGCAGGAGACCCTGTACCAGGGGTGTCAAACTGCTGGCCCATGGGCCGGATGCACCATGCCGAAACCGCTCCCGGCAATGGAAAAAAAATTGTGATACGTCATGACACATCACATGACATTGAGAGTTTGATACCCCTGCCCTATGCCAATTTAGACAAACAGCTGTCCAGTCTCTTTTTAAAAACCTCTAGTGACGGAGCGCCCACGATTTCTGAAGGCAAGCTGTTCCACTGGTTAATTGTCCTTACTGTTAGGAAGCTTCTCCTTAATTCCAGGTTGCTTCTGTCCTTGATTAGTTTCCATCCATTGTTTCTTGTCCTGCCCTCTGGTTCTTTGGAAAATGAATTGACCCCCTCCTCTTTGTGTCAACCTCTCAAATACTGGAATACTGCTGTCATGTCCTCACTAGTCCTTCTTTTCTCTAGATTAGCCAAACCCAAACCCAAACGTACTTTGTATGTTTTAGTTTCCAGGCCTTTAATCATCTTAGTTGGCTCTTCTTTGCACTTCTTCCAAAGTCTCAGCATCTTTTTTATAAAGTGGTGACTGAAACTGGATGCAGTATTCCAGGTGTGGGCTTACTAAAGAGGTACTAATACTTCACATGATCCAATCCTGTCAGAAAACCACAAAATCAAAGAGCTGGGAGGGATCTTGGAGACTACTCTAACCCTTGCCCAAGGCAGGAGCCCTTATACCATCCTGGGCAAATGGTTGTCATCCTTTCTTGAAATCTTCCAGTGATGAAGCACCCACAACCCTGAGAGGCAAGCTATTCCACTGATTAATTGTTTTCATTGTCAGAACATTTCTCCTTACTTCAAGATCTTCCCTTGATAAATTTCTACCCATTGCTTCTTGACTTGCCCACTGGTACGTTGGAGAATAAGTCAATCCCTTCTTTACTGTGACAGCCCCTCAAATACTGGAAGACAGCTACACTGACATGATTTTATGTTTCATGAAGTATGCCACCCAGAATCACTGGTTGAGATGGGAGGCTATAGAAATCAAATAAATAAGGCAGCTTCTTATATTTTAAGATAGTCATAATAACCAGAACTGCCAGTTAACGGATGCTACATTTCAAGAAGCAGAATAATCTTTGTTTCCTGTTTTTAAAATCTGATCTCTTTCAATGGACCCAGTGTTATAAATTCAGCTTTCTAATTACCCTAAATTTTAAAAGATGCACCAAGTTCACGCCATGTGATCTGCTATCTGCTTTTTCTAAAGCAGGAGTGTCAAACTCAATTTCATTGAGGGCTGCATCAGCATTGCAGTTGCCCTGGGGTGTGGGTGTGTGTGTGGCCAGAATGGGTGGCCTACTGGGGGGGCGTGGATGGAATGGGTGTCGCCTACTGGGGGGGCATGGCCACTTCTACATCATTTGCGTCAAGGATGCCTATGGGGGCCTGGGCAGGAGTGGGACAGATCTGAGGGTCCCTGGCAGAAGGGGGTGGGACTGGGGCAAGTGTCAAGGCATGGTCCACTGGGGCAAGTGCCAAGATGGCCACCACAAAATTGTACATTGTCTCCCAGCTGGCCAGGGTCAAGGCAGCAGGGGCCATTCCCTCACTGTTTTCAGGATGGCTTTGCGGGCCACATGAAGTCACTTCGCGGGTTGTATCAGACCCCCAGGCCATGTGTTTGACATGTCTGTCGTACAGCTATTCAATAGTTCAGAATATACTTGGAACCCCAACCTTACAGAGGAAGTTATTGTGCTTCGTCATGACTCGGTCTCAAAAACTGCTATGAATGCCTGCTTTTTAATTTCATGAAATTGCGCTCTTTGAAGCAGACAATTCTTTGTGACATTTGCAGAGAAGACCCCAGTTTTGAAATTTTACAGAAAAAGTTCATTTTATTACAAAGCTGAGACTCCATTTTTTTTCTCTCTCCCCATCCCCCCCTTTCTCTTTTCTTTTAATTGGCACAAGTTGATGGTTTTAAGAGCCAGAGCAAATATTTCTCTGGGCTTCCACCTACATCCAGTATGTTTCTTATTACCCATTAGACAATTTGAAAGAGAAAGCTGAAAGGAAAGAAGTTTTCAGAACTAAATTAAAAGAAAAACCCTTATGTTTGAAGAGACCGAGAGCAAAAAGAGCCATGGAGAAGTAGAGACAAAATTTCTATAATTTTTTTTAAAAGCTTCAGTTCCATGCACCAGAATGAACAAAAATGATCTTTCAGGTTATGGATATTTTGTACTGAAGATTGAAACAACTGAAGAAAAGTTTATAAGAATGGTTGAGAAAACACAAAGAGGCTGATATCACAAAGCTATCAGAACATAAGGCTGAAGGTTATTAAACCTAATCACAAATTTGGCAGCAAGGAAGTGAAAAAAGACAGCCGTGATGGATTTCTGCTGGCAGCTTTATATTTGGGTTCAGGCTTCTAATGGTGCCAAGGGAAACAAATAATGAAATTGCTAACATGCATATGGGAGAGTGTGATTTGTAAAGTATTCCAGAAAGACATCAGTTTAAAAGGTCCAGGGTGGGAATTATTTTCTAGCTGTTATTGTTACTTAGCTGGGCATCAAAAAAAGCCTTGTGGGTTTTGGAGTCACCCTACCCTCATCTGTCTTTGGGACAAGGGAGTGAATTTTTGGACATCCGGCAGCCTGGACAAAGATTTCTAGAACATGCATCGAATATAAAACTGCTGTGAGCTCATTTCCTGATTGTAGTGTGTTTTTCCTGATGCTTGGACTAATGTGGAACAGCCATGCAATCAACCAAATAAGTTATTTTCCCAGAGCTACTTGATATCACATATGGGTGAACTTCCGAGATTCAATTTCTCATTATTTCAGGGAATTTGAGGTTGTTTTTTTTTTTTAAAGAAACCCTAATTCGTTGGTATTTTGATTTGCATTTTTCTTAAATTATCTTTCTTGTTTGCCTTATGTACATGGTTTTAACACAGCTTTTTTCCTCATAAATTTTTGTACATTGTTTTCCTAAACACACACATTTTTGTACAGTTTTCCCCCCTAACAAGCTTTAAGCAATTAACAGAGTTAGCATTGCAAAATTCAGATTCAGGTAGCCCTCAATTTACAACAGTTCATTTAGTTACCAGAGTTACAATGGCACTGACAAAAGTGACTGATGACCGTTTTTCACACTTATGACCGTTGCAGTATCCCCTGGGTCACGTGATCAAAATTCAGACGCTTCACAACCGACTCATATTTATGATGCTTGCAGTGTCCCTGGGTCATGTGATCATATTTTGCAACCTTCTGACAAGAAAAGTCCATGGGAAAGCCAGATTCATTTAACAGCCGTTTTATTCATTTAATAATTTCAACAATTCATTTAACACAGTGATTCTCAACCTTTCTAATGCCGTGACCCCATAATACAGTTCCCCATGTTGTAGTGACCCCCAAGTGGGTGTGGCCACCAATAAGAGGGAGTAGGACAGCTAGGGAAAAGGGAAAAAAATGGCGGACAGCATGGTTTGGTGACCCCCGTGAAATGGTCATTCGACCCCAAATGGGGTCCCGACCCACAGGTTGAGAACCACTGATTTAACAACTGTGGGAAGAAAGTTGTAAAATGGGGCAAAACTCACTTAAACAACTGTCTCGCTTTGCAACAGCAAGTAAAATTGAGGACTACCTGTAACTGAAATTTGCTTAGTTCAATTTTCTGTATTGCTTAGAGATAACAAAATGTGGTTAACTTTGCATTTAAAAGTGTATTAATATTTCTTATCAGTATTTGGGATTAAACTGACACAGGCATTGTGCAGAACCAGCATTTTCTGGAGAGTACTAAGTTTGGGGAGCTGATAACATGAGTCCCTTTGGGGGAAGGATGCAATTTAATTGGGAGACCTCCTAATTATAATATCTTGGCTAACGTGCAGTTTACGAGCCATGAATTTATCAGTTTATGAAAGACAAAGTAGAGCAGAACCCAGCTAGTGAATAATGTATACCTAAATTTATAATTATATAAATTATACTTAAATATAAATTATGTTTAATAAGTAAAGACATTCTGATTTTATGGGTAGCCTTGACACTGGAACACTCATTCCTGGGTTCCAACACATTTAAAAGGTTGGGATATGATGGCTATGGCAGCAATTTGGAATCAGAAGTGTTTCCCAAACTTTTTTCTTCCTTACCTAAGAGTGTTTATCAGAAAATCTAACTGAACTTTAAAAACCAGTTGTAAGTCCCTTCCTTTAGCACTATTGTAACTTTGAATGATCACTAATAAATTGCCGTAACTTGAGGACTACCTGTAGTATGAAACAATAACACTGAATTATCTTTATGTTATTGCAACCAATTACTATTGGCTATTTCATTGTATTTTTGTCTTAAGTAGGAATACTTTGGGAGATTTTTCAATATAGTTTAGTATACAAAGCAATCTTTAATTCAATTTAAATGTCCTTGTTGTGGTGTTTAAGGAGTTTGTGTGACATTACCCAAAGAAAAACCACTTTTACCCAATCTGGGGTAATTTACCCAGGTATGGAAAGCACTGCTTTAAATTAATATTTTTAAAAAGTGGTCCATTATGACCACTAGGATTAGAAGTTATAATAACTTAACTGCAATTGTAGTATAAAGTTGCTTAAAAAAACTGTCCTGCTAGATTTAATCCTAAAAACAAACAAGAATCACCTAGAATGGACAGTCAGAAGTGGTTAGGACATACCATAGACATCTGATAGAAGCCATCTTTCTTCCACCAATCCCCATCATGCACAATGATGTCATGACATCATTATTGCCTTCTCTTGTTTTCCCATTGATGCCCACGACATAATACTGTTGCAATAAGCAGCTATTCAGGAGATTATCTCTTCATCCTTCACAGCTCAGTATACAGCTCCTGCTTGTGCACAACAATTCTGGTCATTGTCCTCTCTTCCTTGTCTCATCTTCCTGTTGAAAGCCATTCAAAAATTCTCATTAGCTTTTGCTGTTCATTTATTCAACATGGAGGGTCCTCCAATAAAATGAAGTGGCAGGTGTACTTCTCATACCAAAGAAATATGACCTCACAAGATGATTACCATGCCAAATGCACAGCTACAATATAGGTGCTACCTTGCCTCAGTAGTAAAAACTGTGAGAGGGATCTCGGAGTCCTAGTGGACAATCATTTAAACATGAGCCAGCAGTGTGCTGCAGCTGCCAAAAAAGCCAACACAGTGCTAGGCTGCATTAACAGAGGGATAGAATAAAGATCACGTGAAGTATTAATACCACCTTACAATGCCTTGGTAAGGCCACACTTGGAATACTGCATCCAGTTTTGGTCACCATGATGTAAAAAAGATGTTGAGACTCTAGAAAGAGTACAGAGAAGAGCAACAAAGATGATTAGGGGACTGGAGGCTAAAACATATAAGGAACGGTTGCTGGAATTGGGTATGTCCAGTTTAATGAAGAGAAGGGCTAGGGATGACATAATAGCAGTGCTCCAATATCTCAGGGGCTACCACAAAGAAGAGGGAGTCATACTATTCTCCAAAGCACCTGAAGGCAGGACAAGAAGCAATGAATGGAAACTAACCAAAGGGAGAAGCAACCTAGAACTAAGGAGAAACTGACAATTAGAATAATTAACCAGTGGAACAACCTGCCTCCAGAAACGGTGAATGCTCCAACAGTGGAAGTTTTTAAGAAGAGACTGGACAGCCATTTGTCTGAAATGGTATAGGGTTTCCTGCCTGAGCAGCGGGTTGGACTAGTTGACTTCTAAGGTCCCTTCCAACTTTATTATTATTATTATTATTATTATTATTATTATTATTATTGTTGTTGTTGTTGTTGTTGTTGTTGTTGTTGTTGTTGTTGTTGTTATACTAGGTGAATGTAAACAGAAGAAAAAACAAACTAATCAATGATAAGCTTAAGCTAAACCTTGAAGATCAGAACCAGTATTCCTTTGAAAGCCAGTTGCTTGGGAACACTATAGGACCAGGTACAGCATGATAGCCAGGCAACAGAGTTGAATTATCTACAGGTGGTCCTCAACTTACAACCATTCATTTAGTGACCGTTCAAAGTTACAATGGTACTGAAAAAGCACCACTTATGACATTTTTCACACTTACGACTGTTGCAGAATCCCCCTGGTCACATGATCAAAATCCAGGCGCTTGGCAACTGGCTTATATTCATGGTGCTTGCAGTATCCTGTGCCCATGGGATCACCTCTGTGACCTTCTGACAGGACAATTGAAGTGATTTACTTAACTGTGGAACAAAAGGTCGTAAAATCAGGCAAAACTCACTGAACAACTGTCTCACTTAGCAATGGAAATTTTGGGCTCAGTTATGGTTGTAAGCTGAGGACTACCTGTAGAAGATAGGTTAGATGGGAAGGAGAAAGCAGAAAGCATATTGTCCAGTTTTTATTCAGAGTGGCCACCAAAGTCTTAGAGGAATGAAGATCTTGTAGCCTATCGAGAGCTATCCAAATGGGTACATATTGTCTTCACTATATGTGAAGACTATATTCTTCAAAGCCAATATGTGTCCTAATATGAATAGCTGAGTATTGAGCTGAATGGGTGTGATCAACTGCAATTAGGCCCTGTGGGTGGGCTTCTCGGTTGCATCTCTTTGCAAAGAGAGAAACTTTGATGGCCTATGGCCCAATCCAGCACAGCTCTTCTTCTGTTTCATAACATCAACTTTGTGCTAGAAACTTCAGAATGTAATTTGATGCAATCAATACGTGCATCCAAATATGCTCTGGGTAATGATCAAGGCAGAAATAAGATGATCAATGGCAATTCTTCAGTGTGTGACAAAAGAGAAGATAAAAACCAAAGCACTCTGGGCTAATTATTGATTCAAATACAAGACACTTGCAATACGTACAAAAAGGACTAATAGCCGAAATGGATCATAGGGACTAATTACATGGATTTCCACTACATTGTCAAAACAGCAAGGTAGAAATTGTCATTCCTTATATAAAACAACAAGCCTCACCTAAATACACACAAAGACAAAAGTGTCATTTTTTTACACATGCTTAAAATGACTTTTTTTTAAAAAAAAATCTAGTTTTGCTTTCACAATCGTGCATCTAATTTCAAATGTTCACTTGCTTCCCTACTAAAGATGTACATAAACACATTTGATAAATCACAAAAAAATTATCGAATAGATGGAAAATAATGTAAAATGACATTATGAACAAGACTTTCCTTCTTGTTGTTTCATCATGCCTATATTATTTCAGATGGTCTATTGTGACGAATAAAATGAACGAATGTTTGTTGAAAGAAGCAAAAAGAAAAGCTCTGAATAATGGCATGCTTCTATCCATTTGGCTATATGGAAATGAGAGTTTGGGTATATCAGGAGAAATAAAATAAAATGAATGCATTGAAAATGAGGTATCTTGTGTAGTAAAACAAGAGGAATTAGGGCCAAGGATGAATAGATTCTGAATGGATGTAGTTTGAATACAATAGAGTGTGAACAGTTCAAAAGAAGTATAGCAGAAGAACAGAGTTGGAAGGGGCATTGGAGGTCTTCTAGTCCAACTTCCTGCTCAAGCAGGAGACCCCACACAATACCATCCAGTCTCTTCTTAAAAGCCTCCAGTGATGAAGCACCCACAACTTCTGAAGGCAAAGCCGTTCCACTGGTTAATTGTTCTCACTGTCAAGAAATTTCTCCTTCATTCTAGGTTACTTCTCTCCTTGATTAGTTTACATCCATTGTTTCTTGTCCTGCCTTCTGGTACTTTGTGGCAGCCCCTCAAATATTGGAACACTGCTATCAGGTCACCCCTAGTCCTTCTTTTCATTAATTAGACATACCCAATTCTTGCAGCCGTTCTTCATATGTTTTAGTCTCCAGGCCCCCTAATCATCTTTGTTGTTTTTTTCTGCACTCTCTCTTTTATAATATAATAACCAGAAAGATGTTGGGTGTCAGGAAAGTCTGCAGAAAAGCACGACAAAGATGATTGAAACCTCCAATAGAGAGCTGCCATACTAATAAAAGTTTTTAAAAACTCAAAAGCACAGAAAACAAAGGGGAGTTGGCAAAAAGTCATTGATGTCAAGATGGATTATCATATGGAGACAATGAATGGCATCACAAATATATGGAGGAAGAGTGAATGTGTCAAGAGAAAGGGAAAAGACTAACAAAGATGAAATCTTCAAAAACAGAGGTGAACCGTTTAAAGAATGGATGATAATGTGTAATAGGTCTTACTTTCTCTGAAAGTAAGGCCTACCCCGAAAATAAGCTCTAGCTTGATTTTGCAGGGTGGGCCTAATGTAAGCCCTAACCCAGGGGTAGGCAACCTTGGCTCTTTTATGACTCGTGGATTTCAACTCCCAGAATTCCTGAGCCAGCCAGCCATCTAATCAGTCACTATGTATGAATGAGCAAGGGACATATTTATGGAGCCTTCATTATCAAACAAGACTCCCAAGCAAATAAGAGAACAAACATTGCTTTGATTTTCAAGCCAGCATGCCTCTCGGCTGAGGACACAGAACTCTCACACTTATTTCAGAATAAGGCAGAAAGCTGGTGAATATAAATTGCAAAATAAAAAGCATTTCTTTGATATATGCTAATTGTTTGCAGAGTTTACACACCGACCTTTTGAAAATTGTTTAGATTTTCCAAGACACTTGCTTAACCTAACTCTTGAACTTTCAGCAGCCTGTTTGAGTTTGCACTGATAATTGTAGAGCTTTGGAGCATGAAGAATTAGTCCCCGAGTTTTTCTTTTATCTTCCCATCTCTCTCTCTCTCTCTCTCTCTCTCTCTCTTTTTTTTTTTCCTGGCCATTTCCTATAGTTTTGGATTGTAAGCCTGACAGAAGAGACCCTTTTTTTTAGAATTAATCTTTGTGCCCCTTTGACTCCTTTTTGGGGGAAGAGTGGGCTATAAATGCTCCCAATAAATATGTACGTGCTTTGTCTGCAGCATTTCGAAGGTTCACAATGTCACAGATGCACAATGGAAAGTGCCACCCTGGAAATTGTCCAGACATGGCCATAGCTCTAGTAGAATCCTCTACAAAAGCACGTCCCAAAAGCTTTTATAAATTCTCCATTGCCCTGAGCCAATTAATCCTGTAAAGATCCCTGAAGTAAGAAATCCACATTTTACCAGGTAAGAAAAGACTTCCTTTTAATCCAGAAATCAAGAAAGGAGAAACTACCTTTTGACCTTTCAAACTGCAGGAGGTACAGGATAATGCCAGCTTGGCTGAACCATAAGAATAATTCATCGTGGTTTCAGGTGAATCAGTTGTTGTACCTTTCTGATACAATAGTTTGGATTGAATTTAAAGGATTGCGCTATTATTGTTATCACACAATTGCAAGCCACAGCTGTTCTCCTGAGATTAGCATACACATTTGGATAATGTGATAAAAGACCAAACTTAAATAGAATTTATATAACACTTCTCCTGGTTGGGGGAGGGGGGGCTCCTGTCTTCTTAGCAGAGTGAAGGAGCAGTTTGGTTTCATTTTTGTAAGAAAGAAGAAAAATGGAAACTCCACTTCTTTAACCTGGAGGGAGACCTGATGGTAAGAACTGGTCTTCATCTATCTGGTAAGTAAGAAGCAGACTCTAGGTCAGTGTTGGGCAAGCTTGGCAACTTTGTGGACTTCAACTCCCAGAATTCCCTAACTAGTCATACTGGCTGGGGAATTCTGAGAGTTGAAGTCCACAAGTCTTAAAGTTGTGAAGGTTGGGCACCCCTGCTCTAGGCTGAAGGAAGCATTTCAAGTTAAAAGCAACAGCAGGTAAGAGCACGCATGTGATCAGAAGAAAATAAATATCAAGTTTGATGAGATGAAGGAAGAACACAAGTAGGAAGGAAAACAGCAGAGAATTAGCCGGTGTCATCATCGTTGCTCAGAGGATACCTGTGGGGGCTCCTTTCATGTCCCCATCAAGGAGCTGGAGCGAATGACGGGAGCTCAATGACGGGAGCTCAACCTGCCATGAGGATTTCGAACATAGGTTTGCTAAACCTCAACCCAAAGTTCTGACTACGTGAGCCCCCCACGCCCCTAGGGATTGAAGTCATTCCCATATTTCAGAGGGATCCCACCATTAAGTGTGATTTCTGTTGTTTATACTGGCTTTTTGGAGAAAAATGTTTCCTTTAATTTTCAGAGTGATACCTATGACGGTCCTAATTATGAAATCTGGATTGGATTTATTAATTGAATTTAGACCCAACCATTCCGTGTCTTGCCAACCCTAGCAAGTTGCATATTGGCATAAAAATAAAAGCATAGAGTATCGACACTGATTATGTGCCATTAAGTTGTTCTGAACTACATGACATTTTCTCCATTTTAATGCTTGCTTTAAAACAGGGATCTTCAAACTTAGCCCTTTTATGACTTGTGGACCAACTGCCAGAATTCCTCAACCAGCAATGCTGGCTGAGGAATTCTGGCAGTTGAAGTCCACAAGTCATAAAAGAGCCAAGTTTGAAGATCCCTGCTTTAAAATGTCCATTGCACTCTTCAAAACCAAGCTCCTCCAAAGAATCTTACAAAATACATTACAATCACAAGATAATGTTTTGAAAATTAAAATGCAGTGTGTATAGGTATGCAGTGATATTCCTGGCCACACAATCAGTATCTAGAATATAGTTTAGGTTTTGCAAAGGAAGAGGAGAAAAGATGGACCTTGGACCATCCTGCATTGGGGGTGAAGAGAGGCAAGGGAGAATCCTTTTCCTTTGGACAACTGAAAAGCAAATTCAATCAGTGAGAACTTCTAAAAACCTTTGGAATCACCCAGGCCTGATGAAAAGTGTGCAATTAAAAGTAAATGTGGCAAAACCTCTCTACTTAATTACACAGTAAAAGGTTTAGAATGAATTAACCTGTGAATGCAACTGGTGTGACTATAATCAGTCATCATTTAAAGTGTTCAGGGAGGAAAAAAGGCGAAAAAGGAAACAAATTCTCCACAGCAAAACTAGGACTCCAAAACTAGTGTCAAGAGAAAAAGAAGAGAGACACTGTGATCCTAAATTTAATCATACCTTCATGCCTCTTTCGCCTTGATGCAGCCCCAGATACCTTTGCTGAGAGTGTTCACAAATTTACTGGATGAATTCCAAGAATGTGTTTCCCTTGTTACTCTGCTGAAATTGTCTTCTGCATTTTCTTAGCCATGCCTCAATTAGGTGGAGAAAGAATTTTCTCTCAAAGCAATGAAATGATGAGGAGAGGGTTATGAATTCTTGAACTTTCATAGTTATAAGTCTTTGATTCAATGAATATCTCTAGGGCCATCTGGTGGGGAGGGAATGAAAAAAGACAAAATGGCCACCATGACTGTGTCATCAAAATCCCATCCGCCTGTTCAATTCATATAAAAACTAGTTGGGGCCTCAATCATTTGGTTGCAGTCTCTATTTTTTGAGCCTCTGTGGATGCCCCAGAAATTTCTTTGATGTTGTGCTGCCTTTCTCACAATTTTCCCATAAGGAGGCAACTCTTACCTTGCATTTTTTTCATATTCATAATCAGAGATTTATTACCAAAAAGACCTACACACAATAGCAACATTCCTTCCACTTTGTAGCAAGAATGGAATTCCAAGACACCATTAAAATAAACCCTAAATCATTTTGAGAATGAGGAGGAAACACACCAATGACTCCCCAAAACAATGCCATTTTGGGCCAATTCCAGAGGAAGCATAGGTAACTCCCACATCTGAGTTAGATGGGAGGGGGGGGGAACCAACAAAAACAACTACTCAATCTCTTTGCTTATCAAATGAAGATGATGGAGTTTAAGGTCATAAGTTAAGGTTTGGGGCTCATCAGTCACATGTGAAGCCAAATGACATAATCGTAGCTGATCATACACATTAGGTATCTATAGAAACTTACACAAAGAGATGGATGCCATCTCATCATGAGTTATTGAGGAATATTGATTACTGTGCTAAAAACAATTTCTTATTTCTGTATCTGCCATAGGCTGAAATATTAGGCAGCCACAATCACATGAAAAAAAAAAAACCCACATAAAGGGAAAACTGTCTCCAAGGGGTTTTTTTTGTCTCTGTGTCTAGTACTTTAGGGATGCTACAGGTCCTGTCAGTCAAAAAATGCTGGCTGGTGGAGACTAAGAGGTGTATCTTCTTGGCAGTAGTCCTTCCCTCTGGATTATCCTTCCTTTAGAGCTTAAGATGGCCCCAAACTTGTTAGTCTTTCATGAGACTCTAAAAATCTGGCTACGTGCATGAGCCTAGGATCCTGAAAGTGTTAGGGACCCTGTGACCTGGTTATGTTGTTAATTTTAATTTAATTACCATGATAATTCTCAGTTGCCTGTGTGTATATTTTGTAACTGGTTTTATGTTTTAATGGTTTTAATTATTGTGATATTGATCACCAAAGAGAAAAAATTGGGTTGAGAAGGGCAGCTAAAGAAAATGAATGAATGAATGAATGAATGAATGAATGAATGAATGAATGAGAAATTGGTTACTGCAACTGAGAAGGAAAACTGCATAAGAGTGGAACAGGTTAGAAACAGGCAAGGGCCTTGCCCCTTCAGACAAGTGACCCGTTCTCCAGACATTTCAGCCCTAGTAAAATCCGAGATTATAGTTGTAGCATCTTGCTGATATTAAGGACTAAGGATAGATCTGAATAGCTGCTACTGGGCCTGAGTTATTCCTGTTGGCCTTCGCCATTGACTTCTGAAAGCAATGGAGAAGACTTGTAGAATAAGGGGGTCTGTTTTAGCAAACGTATGCAATGTTTTAAATCACCCAGAGTTGAAAAGAAAATCTTATCAGTAAAGTTGCAGCCATAAAATTAAATAAAAAGCTTTGACTGCCTCAAATGAATGAAAGTTATGAAGCTATCTCATAAAAATAAGATCTAGTAAGATTTAATCAAGTCATATGACAGGTCCTGATAGATATCCTCCATCTCTTATCCCTGCCAACTTTCATCTCTGTTAAATTGCACTGTTACAAAGGAACATTTTTTTTCCTCCTCAAGAAGATTATTAGATTGAATATAATTGTGGATTTAAGAGAATGTGGTTAAACTCTCTTGGCTTAACTCCATCAAAATCAATAGAGCTAAAATGCCAACAGAGTGTTTTGCTCAGCACATCTAAGTTTATAACAATTAAACAGTATTATTTTTGGATGTGAACACTTCCATGGATTGTAAAATGTCAACAATAATTAGTTATTTAAACAGACAGTAATCTTCTAGAAGTCTTTCTCAGAATATTTCAGCATGAAATACATCCTTTGGGTTTTAAAAAAAACAATGCAGAGATATACATTTATTAGACCTGAAACATAAATCAGGGCATAGCATTATTTTTCAGTGCCTTTAAAAGCATGAAGTGAAAGAAGAAAACAAGAATGAAAAATGGATCTTGAATATCATTTGGGTCACGCTCCCTTTTTCCTGAACTGGAGGTAGTTTCAGGGCAGTTTCAGAAGATCAGTATGATTACTATATCTTTATTGACTACGTAGTAAATAAATTATGTAGGTTCAATTGTCCTAGAATAGATGATACAAAGCAATGGAGATGCATAGCAAACAATTCTAGGCTATGTTGCTTTGCTTTCTTACCCTTTTGGACTTCATTTTCCACAGAGATTGGACAAAAAACTTTTAGTCTTCCTTCACAACTCACCACCAGTCACCTAAAGGTCCAAAATTTCCTGGTTTGATAACCCTGTCATTGGTATTCAGTGATTTTAGGCAAATCACTTCAGAGCAAAAGGCATCCTGTACAATTCATATGTCCATGGAGATTCTCAGTCATCCAGATCATGGTTGTCCCAAAAGTATTTTTTAAGGAGGCAACTGGATTTTCTTGTTTTTCTTTACTTGAATGGTGCGGGAGTATAAATAGATTTCCAGAAAACATTGCAGACTACAGGAACCATTTGCACTTCAGTTTGAGATGCACACAACACAGACCCAACAGTGAAGGGACACAGGGCAGAAAACATCCTGCAGCCCAGAAGGCTCCACACACATTTGCACTGCTCAGGTGACCATGAGGACACAGGTAAACCTCCAAATGGCCTCAACGACTCTGTAAAAGAATGCAAATGACCAGCTATCTGCAAGGAATGTACATCCTTCCATTCCCCACCATCCAGTCAGAGCTGAAGAAGCTTCTTGGATGCGAAGCAAAATGTCTTCTAAGAAAAACAAGAAAGTCCAGTTGCGTCCTGAAAAAAAGCACCTTCGGGATATACAATTCATAGAATTAAACAATGAAATTCTTTGCCATCAGGTGCAGGGATAAGGTAAAAATAATTTTAAAATAGGATTTAGGGTTGAAGGGGGAAAGATCTTTGCTAATACATGAGAGTACAAACCGAATTCTTTAAACCCTACGAATCTTTTCTCAGGTTCAAGTAGCAGCTGTGGAAGTCAACCACGCAATTTCAGGAAAGGATGTGGATGCTATAAAGAGTTGCAGATGGGAACGACATCAATCCACCCACATGAGCCAAAGCACATTTTGGCCTTCAACCCCCAAACACTGCCGCAACCTTTGATTTCCCAAAATGTAGCCATTAATCTTAACAGGTAGCACTGCATAACATAAATGCAGTAGAGGGGAATCATACACATGAGCTTTCTTTAGGCACTCAGCTGGCTGTTGTGTGACTCAGAATATTGACTTAGCTGGGGTGATCCAACGGGACTCTTGATAATTTTTACGAATAATAAGATGGTGTTCCTATACTGTTATTATTCTAAATGAAATGAGGATGTACTGTATATTTCATGCAAGGGAGTGAGTGAATGAGTGAGTGAGTGAAGGAAGGAAGGAAGGAAGGAAGGAAGGAAGGAAGGAAGGAAGGAAGGAAGGAAGGAAGGAAGAGCAGACTGCATACTTTATAGGCAGCTGTAATCTACTCAGTGCCCTCTGGCAAAGAGGACAAAGTAAATGAAGAAACAAAATTCTTGCTTCTCACACTACAGTCTGTCCTATTTTCTTCTTTCTCCTTGCTGCCTCCAGTTCACTCCTTCCTCCTTTTCACGGAGATAAAAGAAATGGTGAGGAAATTCTTTTTAATCCTCCTTAGTAGTAGAAGGATATTTTCAGGCAGATTTATGCTTTGTGCCCCATTCAAAGAAATTTACAAACTGGGAGAGAGGGGTTTACAGATAACTGTCATTTCATTATGTTTTCCTAGCTGCTTCTTTCTTTGTGGTTTCACACTACAATACGGAAGATATAGAGAACAGTTTCGTTTTTTTGTGTTCTGGCTTCAGTGGTGAGAATGAGGGAGTGAAATAGGTGGTTTCAAAGATAGATAAAGAGAGATAGATAGATGAGAGAGATGGATGGATGGATGGATAGATAAATAGATGTGTGTGTGTATTTGTGGGTGAGGTGAATGTACCTGCATGCAGGGCTTACTGAGGAGCTAAGAGACCAGGACATGGGACAGAGCTTGGTTGGAGAAATAGCAGCCGGAAGGTGAGAAGAAAGCCTTAGGAGAGTGCAGGTGCAAGCAGGGTGTGCAAGATGAGGACTTGCCAGGAAGAAGACTGTAAGAATGTTCACTTACAGTTTATTGGGAGTCCAGGTGGAGATCTAAAGCTAGGTTGAGCTGTCCAAAGTCAGAGAAACAAAATGAACTTGGGGAAATGCCCATTAGAATGTTGAAATTGTGAAAGGAATACTGGACTCCACCATACAGGGTAGCAAAAATCAGGGTAATGGTCTATGGGAGAGCTCTTGGGAGACTGGGCCCAGATACTCTGCCTAAGGAACAGATAAGAGACCGCATAGCCTGCAACTGTACAGTCAGTGGGGCAAGAGAGTCAGGAGGGATTCTCCCTATTTTCTCAGGAGATGGGAGAATTGTATTTTCCTATTTTCAAGATTCTGTTAACTTAACCTTACAAGAAAGTAGAATCAGGAACAAACAATGGGAGGTACAAAGCAAAATGCCAGACCCCCATGTTGTTTCTACAAGGTAATTGTAGTGGCATGATTTAAATCCCTTCCTTATGAGGATGCACCACTGCGGGCTCCTCTCACACAGCTTCTCATGAGGAGGCAGCTGAATGGCTTAAACATTCAGGAGCACGACACTTGATTGCCAGGCGTTAACTTTGGGGGGGGGGGAAGTGCAAAGTGTTCAAGCCATGTCCAGGGAAAACTCCCACGCCTCCTGGCATCTGAACTGGTTGAGGAGGCTTCTGTTCTGCCAGGGAATAGGCCTGGCAATGCGCTGAAGAAGTAGAAGGCTCTGCAGCCACTCATATTCCGGGTACCAGACCGACTGCACAGTCATACAGCCAATGGGGAGGAATATGGTCTGTTTTCCAGGTAATGAAGAGATTGCTGAAATCACCGTTTGGGCACCTGATTTGTTAGGGGGTGCCATGTAGCCCACTGTCCCCATAAGCAGCTGGCATCCACTTTCGTGAGGCACATGCTGTTTCCCACACTTTTTGGCACCAGCTACATTCAGGGGCTTCTACATTGCCAATAAAGGAGAATATTTGTACCTCAGGGTTGAAATAAGGGGGTCCTTGGTGCTCTCTGAACTTGTTTTCTTACAGATGATTCATTACCCATGCTAGCTAACATCATCAATCAGTCCTCATCAGTAACTGATGATGTTATCTAGTTTGAATAATGAAACATCTGCAAGAAAATATAACCAAGCTCAGAAAGCACCAAGGATCCCTCATTTCCACATTGGCTGAAACCATTTTGTAAGCCACCCAGAGACGCCTATGTGCGCATTGGGTGACTAAATGAATTTGCTAAACAAACAAACAAACAAATACCTGAGGAAGTAGAGTTCTCTGCAGCACCTGGGCAATGGCAAGTCTCTAGCATCTGGAACTACCCTAATGTTCCCGTTAGTCAATGCACAAAGAAACATGTGGGGAATACTTCCATTGTTCAACAGACACAATAATCAGGCCCAGCAATTAATCTGGGGGAACCTCTAGGCTGGGAACATGAGCAATGGTGCAACTAGAATCGGATTCTAGGATCTTAATTGAATCTGTGAGCCCACAGCCAGGGACGCTCCCAAATGACTAATTTTTTTCACTGGTGCTGCTGGAGCTCTCTTTACATTCGCAATCTCTTCTCCGCCTTCTTCCCCCCCCCCCTACATTTTCTTAGATTTTACTCAAGAGTTTTTGGAAGAGAGGCTTTGTCCAAATCCTACTCAAAGCACCACACTACTCTGTGTGATGCCAATGGATCCATTGCATGGTCAATCACTTTGCCCCATCTGACTTGTCTATTTGGCCATGCCATTATGGCAGCTGTATGAAAATGAAAAAGTGTGAGAAATACTTCAATGATGCAGTGGACGTGCTGAGCTTCATCAGGATATGTTTTGCCCAATGCAACATCTTTTATATTCTTTTAAAAATATTTTATAGTCAGAGATTAGCTAGTTTGACCTATACAGTGATTACATTGGTATTCATTGGTTCTGGGAGGCACAATGGGCATCAAAAATGATGAGTACCAAATTTTTCCCACAAGAAATAATCAGTCACAAGGGAGCCAATATCAACAAGTTCTAGCTTGTGCATTGAGTACCAGACAATGAGAACTGGAACCAAATTTGGTATGTTGAGTATCAAATCTGATGAATTTCAAAGCAGTTGGGTACAAAGTTACCAGTGTCCTTACTTAGAGTTGTTCATTTTCTTATTTTTTGCTTTTCTATCTCTGAATTCTTCTTATTCCCAAGCAGAGTTTAGCATAAGGAGAACAGAACAAATTCTCTTTTATTCCAGAAATCTTAGCAGTGCTATAATCTCAATGACTTCAAAATAGGAAAAACCACACAACCTCAGAAGTATTTCTCCTTGATTGATTAAACGTTGGCCAATGGTCTTGCTGCTTTGATTACAGTGATGACGTTATCACCATTTGTGACCTTCCCAACTCGGTTATGACAAAGTCAATTGGGGGCGGGGAAGATGGATTCGCTTAACTGCAGTGATTCGCTTAATAACCATGGAAAACAGATTGTAAAACTGGGTAGGATTCACTTAATTGCTTTGCTTAGCAATGGAAATTCTGGCCCCCAATTGTGATCATAACTTGAGGATGTAAGTACCTAATCTAAGTTACCTACCTACAACATTGGACATGTGTTAGTCCATCAGCCTCTCTTCATCCTTTTCTTTATTCTTTGCTTCCCTTATGAGGGCTGTCTCTCTCTCTCTCTCTAGAACAGTGATGGCAAACCTTTTAGGGACCGAGTGCCCAAATTGCAATCCAAAACCCACTTATTTATCGCTGGGTGCTAGTGGGCATGGCCCACTGGGTGGGTTCATTCTGCGGGATGAGGCGAGGTGAGGCCACGGGGCAAGGCGAGACGGGCCAGGGCGGCTGCTGCCTGACACCATTGGCCCCCATACACAGAGGCCAGCAAGTGCATGGGGGCTGATGGAGTCCGTCAGCAGCCACAGCCTGCCAGACCCTCAACCACTCTGGGGCTTTGCAGTCCACCACCAGCAGTTCAGAGAAGCCGCCTCTGAGCTGGACTGATAGCCAACAGCTAAGGAGGCGATACAGTGGGTCGTGCCCGTGAAAAGGAGAGCATATGAGGCCAGGAGGGATGGGATAGGGGGGATGGAAACCAGCCGTGCCAGGATGCATCCGGCCAAGTGGGACCTCGGCGAGTTAGCGGGGGGCTGGTTGAAGAGGAACGGTTGCCATCTCTGGGACATGGCGTGCGTGCCCACAGAGAGGGCACTGAGTGCCTCCTCTGGCACACGTGCCATAGGTTCGCCACCACTGCTCTAGAATCAGTGTTGTTTTATTCCTGCAAAAATTCTGTGTAACGTAAGAATTTTCAGTCTGTGTTTGGATTCCACTTCTCGGCTGCATAGAAGTAGACAGATCCCTCCTCTAGTACTTTGTGTAGTTTCTTTTATCTCTCCTCTCAACTTTCCTCTCCCTCCAAGCATTTATACTACATCCTCAAGACACACTCCCAAATAAGGCAGATAATATTAGCTGTACAACTTTCTGTACTGATGCCTATCTCAAACTATACTGCTGATTCTGGGTCCTTTTTTTAAACAGCAAATCAATCTTTCTCCTTTAATGTTTGTAGTTCACTCGCTTTACTCCTCAGCTAGTTAATCTTAGTCACCAAACAAGAAAAGGAAATGGAGAACCAGATTAAAAATGAAGATGAATTTCATGTGATCCCTGCAAAGAGAGGCAGTTACTGCTTGGGACATTTGTGTGTGTGTGTGTGTGTGTGTGTGTGTGTGTGTGTGAGAGAGAGAGAGAGAGAGAGACAGACAGACAGACAGACACAGTTAGACATGAAGAGAAAAGAATGTGCAAGTGTAAAGGAAAAGCAGTGGGAGAATTACATTAGGTCTGCAGTAATGAAGTGACTCAGTGTTAGAATAAAGAAAAAAGGATCTTAGTGAGAGAAGTAATAAAGCTGAAAAGATACCAACATATAGGCAATAGACCATTGCGTTCAAAATTGGATCCTGAGCATGTGCCTTAATGCTCAGATTATAATATATCCTCTCTAACCAGTCTAAAAGGCTCAAAAGAATTAATATTTAGCAGGGACTGCATTTGAGAACAAAACAGAAGCTCTGTGATGTAAGACAGGATTGGAAGGGACCTTGGAGGTCTTCTGGTCCAACCTTCTGCTCAAGCAGGAAACCTTATTCCATTTCAGATAAGTGGCTGTCCATTCTCTTCTTAAAAATTTCCAGTGTTGGAGCATCCACAATGTCTGGAGGAAATTCTTTCCACTGATTAATTCTTCTAACTGTCAGGAAATTTCTCCTACAGTAGGTTGCTTCTCTCCTTGATTAGATTCCATCCTTTGCTGCTTCTTCTGCTTAAGGTGCTTTGGAGAATAGGTTGACTCCCTCTTCTTTGTGG
Organism: Crotalus tigris; assembly: GCF_016545835.1. Classification (NCBI taxonomy): domain Eukaryota; kingdom Metazoa; phylum Chordata; class Lepidosauria; order Squamata; family Viperidae; genus Crotalus; species Crotalus tigris. The sequence continues at coordinate 178,122 of NW_024097396.1, read as the reverse complement.
GCAGTCCCTCAGATATTGGAATACTGCTATCATGTTACCCCTAGTTCTTCTTTTTATTCAAGTAGATATACCATCCAAAATGTTAGGAGCCATTTATAAGAACTAACAAACTCAGAATAATAATGCACCTGGCTATCAAATAGGTACATTGAGAACATTTACACTATTATTTTAATTAATCGTAATTATTTCCTCTAACATGACAGGACCTGACCCTGCTTGATCTTGCCCAAATAAGGTTAGGTTTAGTTAGTGCTAACTGAGGTAGAATTGAAGGCAAAAGGTGAAGGGGATGACAGAGGATGAGATAGTGTCACTGATGCAATGAACATGAATTTGGGCAAACTTCAAAAGACAGTGGAGGACAGGGGGGAAGGTGGGTCTGTTGTGCTATGATCTATGGGGGTTGCGAAGTGTTGGACACGACTTAGTGACTGAACAGCAACAGCAAGCTATGGTAGAATACCACTAGAACATTCCACGTGTATAGATTAGATCAGTGGTGGTGAACTTATGGCACGGGTGCCAGAGGTAACACTCGGAGCCCTCTCTGTGGCCACATGCGCCATTGCCCCAGCCTCACCTCCCCCCATGACCCTCTCACCAGCAGCCCCCCTGGAGGAGTCACTCCCGAGCGTGGCCCACACGGAGCAGCACAGCCAAGGACATGGCAGCCAAGCAGCGTGCACAAGACTCTGCCCTCACATCCCGTCGCGCACAGTTGATGCTGTGGGGCACAGGCAGAGGGTGTGGCCTCCATGGCACTGCTGGGCTGCCTGGGCAATCTGCAGCGGGCCCTGGAGGTGATGAGTGGCCCTGCGGGCAGGCGGGGTGGGGGATGGGGTGTAGAATGGGGGTGCGGCCACTTTTTGGTTTACCATCACTGGACTAGATTGTCAAATTATTATACTTTGGACACATTATGCAAAAATGTAGCTCTGAAAATCTCTTTGATGCTGAGAAAAGTGGGGAAAAAAGAGAACAGCCACGAAAAAGGTATATATGGGATCAGTCCCAGTAGCAAAGAGTGCATCTTTAGAAGATCTGAAGGATCAAGTTGGAGACAGATTGTCCTAAGACCCGACACCAACTTGATAGTACATAATCAATCAGAACATACTGGAGAGTCCAAAAACCTTCCAAAAGAAGGCAATGGGAAACCACATCCATACTGCTACCAGAAAAACTACCTGTAGTTTTTGAGTGCCAAAATTCTGTTGTTAAGCGAGACATTTGTTAAGTGAGTTTTGTCCCATTTTTCAATCTTTCTTGCCTCAGATAAATTACTCAGTTGTTTAGTAATACGGTTGTTAAGTGAATCTGGCTTCCCCATTGACTTTGCTTGTCAAAGGGTCACAAAAAGTGATCCCACGACCCCAGGATGCAACCATCATAACTGAGTCAGTTGCTAAGCGTCTGAATTTTGATCATATGACCACGTGGATGCTGTAAGGGTCATAAGTGTGAAAAAATGGTCATTAAGTCACTTTTTTTACAGTGCTGCTGTAATTGCAAACGGTTACTAAATGAACTGCTGTAAATCTAAGGACTACCTATAATATATACAGGGTTGTCTATAGACTCTATGGAGTCAAGCAGGAAAACGTGTGTGGAAAAACGTTTCTATTTTATAATTTTCCCCAGGGACACGGAACGGGATTTTTGGCTATTTATACACATTATATAAAAGTACATTAAAATTACCCCCAGGAAAGATCGGAGCAGATAAACACACGCACGCAGGTGGAGATACTTCACCAAAACGAACTGTGTTGACTACGGAACAAGCTTGCAGCAAAGCCAGCATGAAAACAAACAAAAGAAACGTTCGAGTTCTAAAAAAAAAAAAAAAAAGCAAAAAAAGTAAGGAAAGAAGCAGAGGCACGCAGCTTCTCCGGTGACCCTTTTCATCACACATGCTGGTGATTTTGCCATTTATGCAAAACAAATTCCTTAAATCCTTTATTTGTACCAGCAGGAAAAAACCCCCACCAGCCCGGCTCTAAACGCCGCCGATAAATACGAAGGCAGCGCCATCTATCGGTCACAGTCGGGATGCGCAGGGAGGCGTTATGGGTTACTTTAATCAAGGAATGCAGAAAAACAGAGAGCTTGATAAAAACCGGAGCCTTGTTCTGGGCGATCATTTCCTGCTCCTCCTACATCCAGGGAACCACCAGGGTAGATATTAAATTGGATGGAGCAAAAGGGGAGAAAAGGACGGCGAGCAGTTCCTTTCCCCTTTCGTGCTTTGCAATTAGCCCCCAGTAACATTTTGTAGGAGACGCTTTAAAGCCATTTGGAAACTAAACCCTTTGTGGTCGAAGCCACGCATTCTCTCGTATATCAGGCCTGCTCGTGCTTCAGCCTTACGAGGGCCGTATCCCCTTTCACCCTTTTTTTTCCCTTCCAGCCGTCGCAAACCACGCACATGGGGCACGCGAGGCTGTATAACCGGAAGAGGCTGGTAACGCCGCGGCGACTGTAACTCTTGGTCGCGCCCAGGCGGATATCGGAAGCGGCCTCCGGGACCGTTCCTTCCGTTTCCGGGTGGCGGGCTGAGTCACTCTGTAATCTCTTCTTTGCTGCTCGCTGGCTATTTGGCTTCTCTTCCGTGCCTGTCAGCGACCGGCCTTTCTCTCTCTCTCTCTCTCGTCTTCCTTCCTCGCCGGAATGCCGCTGGAAAACCTGGAAGAGGAGGGCCTCCCTAAGAACCCCGACCTCCGGATCGCCCAGCTCCGCTTTCTGCTGAGCCTGCAGCCGCAAAGCCCGGACCCCGCCGTGCGCCAGGAGCTTATGGCCGCCATCCGTCAGCACGGTAAGAAAACGGGGGAGACCGGCTTTGGCTTCCTGGAGGTTTTGCCCGCTCGCGTCCATTTAGGGCAGGGGTAGGCAACCTTGGCTCTTTTATGACTCGTGGACTTCAATTCCCAGAATTCCTGAGCCGGCCATGCTGGCTCAGGAATTCTGGGAGTTGAAGTCCACGAGTCATAAAAGAGCCAAGGTTGCCTACACCTGATTTAGGGCAACCTTTGGCGATCCAAAGGCTAGAATGAACAAGGAGGAAACCCCTCTTTAAGTAAACCTCAAAGAGAAGCTTAAAAGTTTCTTAAAGATCAGAAGGGTGGATTTGTGGCACACCTTTAGCAGTTTGGAAAGCCTGGCTTAATCCCTTGCTCAGTAAGGGGGGGTGGGGAGATTTCTGCACATGCTCAGAGGTATGGGAAGTTGTGCTACGTGGAACCATCGCTCCCCGGGGACTATCTTCTAGTCTCTCTGCTTGAACCCATCTATCCGAGGAGTGGAAATTGGCCGCCCTTCTCCACTGCCAAACCTGCCATTCTGTGCCTCAGAGTTGTACCTGCTAGTTTTGGTCTCTCTGGGATCATAAGGAACAAACTTTGTCCTTATTCTGTGTAACATCGCTTTGAGTGCTTGAAAAAAAATGTAACCACCTACCCCTCCGCCCGCTTTTCTTAATGTTGCCTCAGTCTTTTCTGTTAAGACTTCGGTTTCCAGTCTCCTCAACATCCTTACTGCCTTTCCTGCAGTTGGATTCTCTGAGTCCTTCTGCAAATGCAATGCCAAGAACTGGATGTAAGATAAGATAACCGTCATTGTCATTTATTTCTGTGAGCAACTGGCACACATTAAAAAATGAAATTCTAATGCCCGCTCTCAAAAGAAGATACACACACACATAGGCGCACGCGCGCACACACACACACACACACACACACACATATACATACATACATACACATACACATACACACACACACACACACACTCATACATCTATATGTATATGTATGCACATGTAGGTGTGTATATATACACACACGTACATGTGCATACATATATGTGTATGTGTGTATATGTATATACACTGCATATATGTATATGTATGCACATGTACATGTGTTGCATATATGTGCATACATATACATATGTGTATATATGCATACATATATATGTATACTATATACCGGTATATATGTATATGATACTGGAGATGGGGTCTGAGCAGGGCAAAATAAAATAGCTGCTTTCCAGGATAGGGAAAATATACTTCTGCTATAGTTACTTAAGGGCAGTCATCGTCTTAGCAGCCATGTCACACTGCTGATGGTTATTCAGCTTGTATTCAGATAGGTAATTCCCGGAACGTTTGTGCAGATGCTATGACCAGGGCACGTAGAGTTCTCATCCTGTTCTTGAGCACTTTTTTCCCCCTTACATGCATGATTTTGCATTTATTTTTTTAAGTGCAATATTTTATTTTCAACACATTGCTAGCGTTTTGACTTTTGTCTTTGGTTTTTAGATCCAATTTTATTCCTTACCTCATTGTTTTTCTTCATAAGAAGATGCATGAATACTTATATGCCAGTTGCCCTTCTGACTACCTTTTGGCAATAAATATCAGCATTATTTATTACATTAATTTCCTCACTCTGCAGCTGTTGAATGCCTATTGTTCAGGTTTATGTATTGCAGCAAGTAGTTCATATAATTATCTCCTCTGTTTTTGAGTTTATTGCTTTCTTTTCCTTGGCATTTGTCATGTGCTGTTCCACACCATCATCTTGAGGAAACTATTGTTTGTATATTCCTTTGCTCTAAGTATTATTATTTAGCTCACTTTGTTCATGAATTGTCCTCTTGTGCATGTAATCAGTTAGATATAAAAAGTCTATTCTGAGAGATATCATGCATGGTGACACAAACTTTGCATATTTATTCAGAAGAAATCTTTTTTAATTTTGTGAGTGTATCTCCCTGCTTTTACACATGCAGTAAGAGGTAATAGAAAAACTTCAAGTTGTTAGATGTACCTCCAGGGAGTACTTTTTTCTCTTGGAAAAAGCAAGCTTACGGAGTCTCTAGTCACAATCACAGATTTGAAGCATCTCAGTCTAATCAGGGTTTTCCAGTGGCCCTTTCTGGAAACCTTATGCAGCTGGATACAATGCTTATTTCATTTCCTTTTATGTTTTTGTTACTCTCGTTCTCGTTGAAGATATGATTTTTTTTAATCATATCTTTTCTGGTGATTCTCTTCTCAGATATGGCCCCATATTATGAAAGCCTCTGCAAATCCCTTGACTGGCCGGTAGATACTGATTTGTTGAATAAGATGAAGAAAGCCAATGAGGAAGAGCTGAAACGCCTGGAGGATGAATTGGAAGATGCAGAGAAGAACCTGGGAGAAAGCGAAATCCGTGATGCCATGATGGCCAAAGCTGAGTATCTCTGCCGAATTGGCGACAAGGTAAGTGAAGTGTTCAGATTTCACAAATTACCTAATGATTTAAACCCGGGTTTTCCTTTAATGATATCCATGTTGGAAATAAGTATTAACTGCCTTGAAACTGAGGGCCGTTCATGGCTTTTGAATGTTAAGTCCAAAAACGAATAGAACAAAACCTTCACTTGATTTGTTTTACATTTAGTTAAAGTTAGTAGGATTAGTCTCTAATCCAATATTTCATGATTTTCTTCAGCCACATTAAAAAAAAAATACAATTTAGTAATATTGCTTAGTAGTTTCTGGGAATCCCACTCACTATATCTAATACCAAACAACTTGTTTATAATGGTTTCAGAAGCTGCTATTATATATGAAGGCGATAATAGTATGTTATAAAATACAATAAAGTGACTTTGGGTTATACTAGGAAGTTCAGTGAGAATGACTATGTGTCAGATAGTATCTTCCCACAGATTCTCATTGGATTGCTGAGTTATTCTGAAAGGCTACAGATTCCCTACCTCTTTGCTAAGAGTTTTGTTTCAGAGGAAATACTTGTTATACTATGTGGAGGGAATTGGCTGGTAACCTGGTACTCGTAATTTAGCTAACTAGACCCAAAATAGATATATTGTCTAGATTGTTATTTTAAATGTCAGGTTTGGAAGAATTTGGACACCTTCTGGTATTAAATAAAGTGAAAATGTAGTAATAAGTAAAGCTTGATGATACCTATGTATAGATTTTTTTCTGATTTTTTTTTTAACCTCATTCCTGTGGGTGAAGAAAGAGAGACCATTAATGCTCTTTCAATGGGAAATGAACAAAATTTGAACGATATGCCTGGGATGCTTTATGTTGGATTCCTGCACTGAGGAAGGGATTGCGGTCTTTAACCTAAGTAGTCCATCCTACTCTGTGATTGTGAGATGTTGCAGAAATGCTTGCTGCAGTTCCCGGATCACAGTCTAGTTGGCTTCCTAAGCTGGTATATGACTTTCAACTGGGCTCAAAAACCCACTTGTTTTCTTGTTCTAGCCACTGAACCTTCTTGTCTTTCAAATCCACTCTGCTCGCCTAGTATTCTCTTACTGTACACTCTAGAGAAGGAAACTTTTGTCTGCTTTACAGTTAAGGGCATAGGTAGTAATTCTTGTTGTGTAACTCTGCACCATTCTTTTGGGTTTTCTGAAATGGGTAGGGGATAATTCTAGTAACATGAACTACTGGAAGTTTGACGTTTACTCAAAACATAAGTATAAAGATTGAATTGGGAAAATTGTTCTTTTTAATTTGAGGGGATAGTGTTGATCAATTACAATTCAAGCAGGAGTGATACCTCTATGACAGTATAAGACGGGTGTCAAACTGCCAGCCCGCGGGCTGGATGCGTCATGGCGAAACCCTGCTCATCCCATTGCCAGCAATGGAAAAAAAGTCACAATACGTCGCGACATGTCACGTGACATTGCGAGTTTGACACCCCTGGTATAAAACATGTTTGGTGCCCCTAGGGCAAGTTGCATTTGAGCCCTGGTGGCACAATGGTTAGAATGCAGTATTGCAGGCTAATACTGCCAACTGCCAGCAGTTTGATTCTCACCAGCTCAAGGTTGACTCAGCCTTCCATCCTTCCAAGGTCGGTAAAACGAGGACCCAAATTGTTGGGAGACAATAGGCTGACTCTGTAAACCACTTAGAGAGGGCTGTAAAAACTCTGTGAAGCGGTATATAAGTCTAAGTGCTATTGCTGTATGTAGTCATCCCCATTTTTCTTGTCTGTCCTTACCGTGTTTTCTTTAGGAAGCTGCTTTAACTGCCTTTCGGAAGACATATGACAAAACTGTTGCTCTAGGACATCGTCTGGACATTGTCTTCTACTTGCTGCGAATTGGCTTATTTTATATGGACAATGACCTTATTACACGGAACACTGAAAAGGCCAAAAGGTATCGTTTCTCTTAGAATGAGAGAATCTGGAGAGGCTCTTATCTAGCGCATCTCAACATAATTGTAAGGTCGTCTGATTGCAAGTGAATGGGCCTTTATGTCACATAAAGGCTGATCTTTAGAAATTCTAAATCAGTGAAAAAACGTCAGAAATGTTGAAAAATGCAATTTATCATTTAAAAATTAAGATTTTTTTTTGGGGGGGGGGAATGAAATCTAGTATAGAATGGTTAGAAAAGGCAGCTTTACTTTTAAAAACTGAAATGCATTTTGTATTTGAAGAATATTATTTTGTGGGTTTATTAGGGTTTGTTCATTTTTAATTAAACATAACGGCTAGCAGACATGTACAACCTGCTCATGTGTAATTAGGTTGTTTTAAAATATTCATAAAGTGTACTCTTTGGACGGTTAATTTTTTCATTAATAATGCCTCTATCCCATTTTTTCCTACAGGTAAATCCTTGATTTACGATCATAACTGAGCCTAAAGTTTTGGTCGTAATTTGTGATGATCTAATGCAGGTCACCACACGATCTCGTCCAATTTTATGCCTTTTTTTTTTGCAACAGTTGTTAAGCGAACTCTGTAGGCATTAAGCGAACCCATTGCTCACTATAGATCTTTTTTTTTTTGCTGGAAACCAGAAGTAAACAGCGGTTTCTGCGAAAAAATGTAAATCAGGGGTCACATGACTACTGGACACCACAAAGGGGCATAAATGCACACTGGTTGCTGAGTGCCCAAAATGTGATCATGTTACTGGGACAGGGGCAAACTCCAGAACTTTGAATCCAGGTTATAAATCCCTTCTTTGGGGAGATCTGTTGTAATTTCGGTTGCTAAGCGACTGGTTGTAAATTGAGGATTACTTGTATTCTGGAAACAGCTTTGAAAAACTACTTTTAACTCCGATTGCTTGTGTGGTGTGCCATTATAGCTGACAGGTCATCCTTTGATTGGCAGGCATAGCAAAAATAGATTGCTTTATTCCCCTTCCTCAAAAGCCCAGGTTTGTAGCCTGTGAGAAGAAAGTGCTTCAACTGGGGATGGGGAACCTTGGCTCTTTTATGACTCGTGGGCTTCAACTCCCAGAATTCCTGAGCCAGCCACGCTGAGGGGAAAGGGAGAGGTTTCCAAGCTGAGCCACGCTGGCTCAGGAATTCTGGGAGGTGAAGTCCACGAGTCACAAAAAAGCCAAGGTTCCCCATCCCTGAACTGGGAGCTTGTTACTGAACGAATAACCATAATCTTCACTCTTGAGTAGAAGCAAAAGAGTTACGTGTCAGAACGCACAGATTATATACGTGTCATGTTGTCTGCAGCAGAATTGTATTTTCTCTCTTTACAACCACAATTGAGCGCCAATTTTCTGTTAAGTGAGACATGGGTTAGCTGAGTTTGCCCTGTTTTTACGACCGTTCTTGCCAGAGATGTCAAGCCAATCACCGCAGCTGTTAAGTTAGTAACACGGTTAAGTGAATCTCCCCCCCCCCTTGACTTTGGCTTGTTAGAAGGTCACAAAAGGGGATCGCGTGCCTCCCCCCAAGACAGTTCAACCGTCATAAATATGAGTCGGTTGCTGAGCCTCTGAATTTTAGATCACCTGATGGGCACGCTGCAACGGTCCTAAGTGTGAAAAAAACATCATGTCATTTTTTTTCCCCAGTGCCGTTGTAACTTTGAAGGGTCACTAAATGAACTGTTGTAAGTCGAGGAGTACCGGTATTTATCTACTCAGTATTTCAGATGTAATGCGGGCTACAGATTTAAAGGGGTGTTTCTGTTTTCTTTGAAAGTCTTATAGAAGAAGGAGGAGACTGGGATCGGCGGAATCGGCTCAAAGTCTACCAAGGCCTTTACTGTGTGGCCATTCGGGACTTCAAGCAGGCAGCTGAACTCTTCCTGGATACCGTCTCAACATTTACATCTTACGAACTTATGGATTACAAAACCTTTGTAACATACACAGTTTATGTCAGCATGATTGCATTAGAAAGGCCGGACCTAAGAGAGAAGGTAGGGCAAACTGTTAGTAGCATAGAGAAGCCGTGAAGCTTGTGTTCCCTTATTGCTCTGCTCTGATTTCTGCTCCTTTTTTCTCTCTCTCCCTTTGACCTGCTTTAGGTTATCAAAGGAGCTGAGATTCTGGAAGTGTTGCACAGTTTACCCAAAGTGCGGCAGTATCTTTTTTCACTCTATGAATGTCGGTATTCGGTTTTCTTCCAGTCGCTGGGTAAGAAATAGTTTAGCTTTATGCTTTTCTGTGAATTCCTAAATGGGCGTGAACACTTAAATCTATTGCAGGGGTCTTCAAACTTGGCCCTTTTATGACTTGTGGACTTCAACTCCCAGAATTCCTCAGCCAGCAATGAAGAATACGGGAGATTGTTGACACATTTAGTACACTACCAGTACTTCCCAGCTCCTTTAATGTTGCTCAAAGTTTATTGACAGCCTCTCGGATCAGTTTTCTTTTTTTCATCGGTTTTGGAGGGGGATATCCACTTTTTTGGTAATGTCAATTGTGCTGATTTTCCCCAGTTAATGCTGACTATCTTCACTGTGTTCCATGTTATAGCCAGTGCCTTGGAAAAAATTTTCAACCCTTCTCCTGACTGATACCTTCCAACAGTGGGATCCATTTGTAAGCTCATTTTAGAAAAATCGTAGTAGGCCAGCTAAACTTTATATAGGCTTGATCAGAATCACTTTAATGGATGGCATCATCAGTTTGGACGTGATTGGTTAATTCTGAGGACAGCCACATCCCTACTTATAAGAGGGTGTGCACACAAAGGCAATCACGTTATTGTAAGTCTTTTTATTCTCTCCCCCCCAAAAAAAGATTTCAGTTTGTTTTTCAATTGAATGGTACATCTTATATGTTATATTAAGGTGGGAAAAATCGATTTACCTTGGTCTGATTTTTTTACATCTCAAAAACCTGGCATTTTAACAGAGGACTGTAGCTTTTTAATATCCACTGTAGCTGTATCCTTTTGAAACTTTTGAAAGAGCAGAGGACAGCAGTCTTTTCAGGAAGTTGGCATAATTTTATCTAGAAAATTCAAACATCTACCAAGTGTCCCAGATCTCATGCAATAATAGAGAAATCACTTTAGGATTTTTTTTAATCACTTAATATTATTTTCTAAAAGTTTAAAGGTCAGCAGGCACCAGTGATGTAGCAGGTGTTGTATTACTAACCTTCAGTTTGAGCGTACAGAGAAGGATGCATTTCTCCTAGGACAGGGGTAGGCAACCTTGGCTCTTTTATGGCTGGCTCAGGAATTCTGGGAGTTGAAGTCCACGAGTCATAAAAGAGCCAAGGTTGCCTACCCCTGTCCTAGGAGAAATAATCCTTTGGGGGGGGGGGTGTTACATTAAATCATATTTGCATGCAACTACTTCTGTAAGGCATTTCCAGCTTTGCACGTTGTCTTTCTGTGTCTTTCAGCCAGTGTAGAACAAGAGATGAAGAAAGATTGGTTGTTTGCACCACATTATCGTTACTATGTTCGGGAAATGAGAATCCACGCCTACAGTCAGCTTCTAGAATCTTATCGGTCACTCACACTTGGTTACATGGCAGATGCTTTTGGAGTCTGTGTAGAGTTCATAGATCAGTAAGTATCATTTAAAAATATTCACCTCTGCATTTTTGTGATATGTCCGCGTTGAAATGGAAGATGGCAATCAATTTATATGTTTATTTTTTTATAATCACAAGTGCTTAATATTTTATTAGCAACATATTGTCTGGGTTCCAGCATTTAACTTAATACATATTAAGTTCCTCTCTACCTCGTTTTTCTAGCCAATGATAAAAAGTATCCCATGTTCTAAAATAAACAATCTTTTTTCTTTTTCATTTTCAATGTCAATCTATCCATTTCTGCACACACTAAGATTTTTTTAAATCAACTCTCCATTTGTTGGTAAATCTTCATTTTTCCAGTGTTGAGCGAATACAATTCTTGCCGCAGTTAATATATGTAAAATTAAATATATACACTCTCTCTCATAATTTCCTACAATTATGCCTAACAAAAATAATTCTGGCTTAAAATCTATATGTTTTTTTTAATCATTTTCTCTAACCATGTATGTATTCTTAACCAGGATCTTTTGGCTTTAGAGCAGTGTTTCTCAACCTTGACAATTTTAAGGCATGTGGACTTCAACTCCCAGAATTCCACAGCCAGCAATGCTGGCTGTGGAATTCTGGGAGTTGAAGTCCACATGCCTTAAAATTGTCAAGGTTGAGAAACACTGCTTTAGAGCATGCCCACCAAAGATGGTAATAAGTGCCTGGTTTTTGTTTACTAAAGTTCTAAATAGTTACGGATTAATGTAATTTAGTTGAAGAGGTTCATAATGAAGATGCCGAGGTTACTTTCAGTGGTTGGATTCTGTCCATGGTGGAACCATGTGCTTCTTTTTATTGGTAGAGCCAGTCAGTGCCTGTTGTCAGAATGTCGAATCATTTACAAAAGAAACCTGATTGAAATGTAACTTCATTAACAAGTTATAGGAAAGACCCGTTTCATTTTTTGACGGCAGGACATTTCTTCTCTGTGGCTTTCATGCGACATACATTTTCATGGAGGCTAGGAATAGGAAGTTCCAACATGCGATAAATAAATATAGTGTCATCAGTGGAACACAAACCATGAAAAAATAAAATAAAAGTAGTAAGGATTGGGCATTAGCTAAAGGAGAGGGTAATCCAGAAACGTAACTGTTTTAGGACACGGGTGTCAAGCTCGCCACGTCACATAATGCCGTGACTTTTTCTGCCGGGGCTGGGGAGGGCACAGCCTCCACATGATTCAACCGGCCCACAGGCCAGCAGTTTGACACCCCTGGTTCAGGAGATTTTTTGAAAAGTATCTTTATGAAAGCTAGTAGCTACATGTTTAATCTAAGTTCATTGTGGCCAGTTCGATTTAAGAAGAGGAAATTTTTAAGATCTCCAGCAAATTATTTAAAATTCCGTTTCACTCAGTGGTGAGCAGCTCTTGATAGACCAACTCAGACTGCAGAAAGTTTATGGAGGTGGGAGTGGGGAGTTATACTTTATGAATGGAAATAGAAGTGGTTTGCTTTCCTTAATTTGGGGCAAAAAAAATTCAGGTAATTGCCCATAAATCTGACATCCTTGCAATAACTATTTTTTAAATAGATCAGAAGCTAAACACTATAAAACAATAAAATAAATATATAGCCTAGGACGGTGATGGCGAACCTATGCACAGGTGCCAGAGGCGGCACTCGGAGCCCTCTCTGTGGGCACATGTGCCGTTGCCCCAGCCTTGCCTCCCCCCGTGACACCCTCCTCACCAGCAGCCCTCCTGGAGAAGGGTCGCCCCCGAGCATGACCCACGCGGAGCAGTGCAGTTAAGGACATGGCAGCCAGGCAGCGTAGACAAGACTCTGTCCTCACGCCCCATCACGCACCGTTGATGCTGCGGGGCGCGGGCAGAGGGCGTGGCTGCCATGGCACTGCTGGGTGATCAGCGGGCCCTGGAGGCGGTGAGTGGCACTGCAGGCAGGTGGGGCAGGGGCGGGGCAAGGGTGGAGTGGGGGCAGGGCCAGTTTTTGGGCACTCGGTCTCTAAAAGGTTCGCCATCACCGGCTTAGGAGATATTAAAAATATCTAAAATCATTATCCCGGTCAAAAGCTAAGGTGGTTTTGCAAAAAAGAAGAGTCCTAATAGCTCTCCTCTGCTATTTCGTAAAGGCTGTAGTTGAAGCAGAAGCCAATCACCTCTTTGTAAGCAGATGAGTTTCAATTTGGGTTATGGGAAATCATCTCCAGTTTTTTTTTTTTTTTTTAAGAATGGTTTTCTACTGACTTTTGAGTGTGAGAGGGCTGTCCTAAAGACATAGCGGCTGTGGTGATGGATCTCTGTTTTGTGTTCGTTGAAGGGAAGTGTTTCATTGTTCTCCAGAATAAAAAGTGCTATCAGAATCATAGAATTTTTAAGCTAATTAGGTAGGATATATAAGCTGATTCTTCATTGATTTAAAGGTTTTGGATTTGATAGCACTCAGAGTTGTTGCAGAAAGAGAAGAGATAAAGTCATGAAAATTGTCTCCAGTTCTATTACCATGTAGAGGAGGTTGCAAAGGGTGATAATCTAGATATCTTCAGCATACTAAGAATAGCAGGGGATTAACAAAACAGATAGGATCCTATTGTTTCACTGTTAACCAAAGCTATGAGGGGGTCTGCTGTAGCTCACGAGTCAAAAGACACAACTTGATAAATCTAGTAGCTCTAGAGCAGTGGTTCTCAACCTTTCTCATGCCGCGACCCCATAATACAGTTCCCCATATTGTGACCCCCAACCACTTATACATCACCGGGTGCCGGGGGCGTGGCCAAAGAAAAGGGGGAAAAAATGGCAGACAGCCTTGTTTGGTGACCCCTGTGAAATGGTCGTTCGACCCCAAATGGGGTCCCGACCCACAGGTTGAGAACCACTGCTCTAGAGCAGGGGTCTTCAAACTTGGCCAGGCATGCTGGCTGAGGAATTCTGGGAGTTGAAGTCCACAAGTCATAAAGGGGCCAAGTTTGAAGACCCCTGCTCTAGAGAAAACTTACATACTTGTGGGAGAGAAAGGAATGTGTGTGAGACTAATCCACCTGAATATGGGATCTGAGATTACCTAGACCAGGGGTAGGCAACCTTGGCTCTTTTATGACTGTGGACTTCAACTCTCAGAATTCCTGAGCCAGCATGGCTGGCTGAGGAATTCTGGGAGTTGAAGTCCACGAGTTAGACAATCAGAAATGTCTTCTAAAATATTTGCAGTACAGTACCTTTTGTAGGATACAAGCAGAGTTGACCATCTATTCAAATGATAGCTTTTACAATATGTTGCATAGGAGATTGATTTGGTTTATTTGGTTAATCAAAGGCTATAGGAATGTGTACAGCCCACTCTGAAGTTAATTGTTCTGGCTTCCTTTGAACTACTAGACCCAGATCAGAGTACTGTTTTACATTTTCCAGCTTTCATTGGTTAACATCCTCTTATGGTTATCCAGTAAAGGGCCTATTGGTATGTTCCTTCCTTATGAAAAACACAATCGAGGTTAAAAGCCACTGTGGATAATCTATTCTAACATGCTGTTACATTTGTCACGATGCTATGCATAACCAGTAGTGGTCAATGGAGCCCTTTATTTTTAAAAGTGTAGATCACTACTGAACGTTCACAGGTTAAGCAGCAAAAACTGAACAGGGACTGTGTGCTGCCACTAAGCAATTTTCATTCCCATGTGGTTTGCTAATTGCAGGTCTTATGTTTCAAAGCTATAAACAATCAGCAGAGCAGCATTTAATTACGCCCTAGTTGCAGCTTTGAACATATTCTGACATGTCTTTGAGGAAGAAGAGAGACTGTTGACTGCACGGTATTAACATTGGCTGCACTAAGTCAATATGGCAGGCTTCCTCTCCTCCCAGTCTTTCTAGGAGGAAGAGGTAGGGCTTTAGCTGCGTCCTAAGCCATCAGACACTTTAGCTGTTGCTGCTACAAAGGGACTTTGCAGTGGGCTTGTTAAGATGGTATCCTGAAATAATCAATCTAAGTATAATGTGCTGTACAAAAGGATCTTTTTTTTCTCTCTTTCAAACAGGGAACTTTCAAGATTTATTGCTGCTGGGAGACTACATTGCAAAATAGACAAAGTCAATGAAATAGTAGAAACCAACAGGTAGCTGTCAAGCTTCTTATTGAATATTGTTTAAGGAAGTGGGATTATTTGGACAATAACAGTAATTATTAATACTTGTAACAGTAGCATTACAAGATTTGCAGATTGGAAGTTGCTGTCCTGCCAAATTGTGTTCTAAGGCAGGGGTCCCCAACCGTGGCAACTTTAAGACTTCTGGACTTCAACTCCCAGAATTCCTCAGCCAGCCCTCAGCCAGCCAAGCTGGCTGAGGAATTCTGGGAGTTGAAGTCCAGAAGTCTTAAAAGTCACCAAGGTTGGGGACCTCTGTTCTAAGGCAGTGGTTCTCAACCTTTTCAATGCCGCGACCCCCAACCGGTCGTAAGTTGAGGACTACTCAACTGGTGCAGCACCGTTTGCAGAATGGGACTTTTGGCGGGCTCAGCAGGGCAGAGATAGCCTGGGCAATTCCTATTGGCTTTCAAAAGCCAATAGAATAAAAGGGAGTAGCACAACTAAGGAAAAGGGGGAAAAAATGGCGGACTGCGTTGTTTGGTGACCCCTGTGAAATGGTCATTCGACCCCAAATGGGGTCCCCACCCACAGGTTGAGAACCACTGTTCTAAGGTATACCTTCAGTTACTTTCTCATCTGGGCCAAACTTCAAATAAGCATATAGTTCCAAATTCCCTTGCCCTTTCTTAGTGTATCTTGCATGGGAAGTCTGATAACTGTAAAGAAAATGCTTTAGGGGAGTCTTATTCACAGATTTCTCTTATCACAGTTTGAAGGCCAGTTGGTGTTTGAAAAATCTCTCAATAAATTTTCTTCTGTTTTCTTACTGTAGGCCTGACAGCAAAAACTGGCAGTACCAAGAAACCATCAAAAAAGGAGATTTGTTGTTAAACAGAGTGCAGAAGCTTTCCCGAGTAATTAACATGTGATTTTTAAAAGTAAAAACAAAGGATTGCACCATTCAGTCAGAACTTTTCTGGAAGTAATTATCCCTATATTATATAATTTGTAATGTAGGTAAGGAAATGTAACCATGATGTAGTTAGGGCTTTTGCAGTCTATTTCATTGTGTAAACAACTGAACTATGAATATTCATGTTTTTCTGATCATTGTTATTAAATGTACAGTACGGTTGGCTGTTTTGTTCTCGAGTTTATGGAGTTTAATTTAAAGCTTAGTATTTTTGTTAACCAGAGGCTGAGCTGTTTTGGCCTTTGTGTTTTGAGAATGCGAGTCTGATCTTTCACAACTTTTCTTACAATGGAAGCAGGACCCAGCAGGGCACTTGTCTTCTTTGGCAAATTGGCAGGATTAGTAGATTGTTGTGTTATACTCCATTAATTTTTCAGATAAAGATACTGAAATTCATAGGCCTCATATAGCAACAATCATTTATTCAAGTCAATCTTGTGCTAGGTGATAAAAGATATTTTATCTCTTCTCAAATATTTGCTTTATGGGATAAGCCCAAAATCTAACATTTTTTTTCCCTTAGCCAATTTCATACCATATGTAATCTTAGGTATGTGCATTTTTTTAATGATCTGCAACCCCCGTTTTTCATTATAATACCTTTTTGCAATAAAGAGAAATCTTCTTTTGCTTCTTTTTGTGTTAAATACAACCATTATTATACTCCTAATTCCACATTGTTTGTGAACATATTTAAAAACACGACTATTCTTTGTGATGCCACAACCCCTTTTTTGGGGGACTGGAATTACAGGTTTGTAAGGCCTTTCCTTATTGCTCAGGAGTCTTGGAGGAGTGTTTTAAGACTTGAGTAACTTCTAACATTGTGTAATCAAGTCTTGCTTCTCAAAGTAAGAAGCTGCCAGAGACTTTTGGTATCACTTTTATTTGCATTCAAGGAAGCAGGCCAAGAACAGAACTGGGGTTATTGTCAGAGAATTATATTTATTGGATTTTTTTACACTCACCTCTATTACTTTTATAAAGAACCCAAGGTCACAAATGTACCTAATACTCCTTTCTCCTTCTATTTTCTCCACCACAACAGTCCTGTGAGGTGGGTTGGGTTGAGAGAACGTGACTGGCCCAAGGTCACTCGGCTGGTTTTTCATGTTTAAGGCGGGGCTATTATTCTATCTCCCGGTTTCTAGCCTGGTGCCTCACCATTAGGCCAAATTGCCCATTGCAAATACATATACCCTATTTGTATAAGTGTGCATGGATATGCATTGGCTATCTTACAGGCATGCATCACTAAGAAGGGCACAGAGACCTTTTGGATCTCAGTACTGATGTATTCCGATAGGATCAACCAACAAAACTACATGGCCAATAAAACAACTTAGTATCAGGTAGCAGCATTCAAGCATCTGATGAACTGATTTGGCTTCTGTTCTGTGGGCTTCTCTGCTACCTAGAAATGCTTAAGCGAAGTGCTTCATGCGATGACACATGTCCTAACAAGGCAGTGTGGTAACATTTTTGATAACATGCATTTTCTTCACTGCAATTTCATCCAGAAAATTTTAACAGGCATTGGCAGATGGGATTCTTGTAGCCTTGGATTTGATCAGTTTGATCATTCAGAAGATGGAGGAAAGATCAGATTTGCACGTCATATGATCGATCCATCAAATTATTTAAAAATGTTTTTTTAAAAAACTGAATGGGGAAAAAATGTTATTTTGTTTTGCCATCAACTACACATCTAGAAGGAAATAGCCTCCAACCAACTAACCATTAATATACTTTGCTTTTCCTTAAATTGGACAAAATCTCCAGGTAGTTTAAGCACTGCATTATTGTGAACATACAACTACAATGCATTTACTAAGGTTCCCACAGTGATTTTTAAGAGCAGTGCTTTTATAGGAGAGACATATAGTGAAGGTACCTGGACATTATTTGGCTGCTGGATTTTCATTTCAAAGTACTTGGGAACAGTGCCTACACTACATGAAAAGGCTAGATATTGGAAGAAAGAAACCAATATTTCATCCTCAGTGTGTCCTCCTAAATAAATTAAAATTTTTATATAAAATAATGAGTTTTTAACATTTTGTACTGCATTTTCATTGGATTATGAAATGACTTCCAGGAAAAAAAGCAGGAGAAAAGTTGGTACAATGAATTCCCATTTTCTGTTATTTTCTGAAGGACATTTCACTTATTATCCTGGTCTTGAACAAAAGCAATTTGTGAATGTTCCAACACTGGAAGTTTTAAAGAAGAGACTGGACAGCCATTTGTCTGAAATGTCTATGGTTTCCTGCCTGAGCAGGCGTGCTGGACTAGAAGACCTCTTAAGGTCCCTTCCATCATCATCATCATCATCTTAAATACAATTTTCAATTTTCAACACCCGTAAAGTGAAGACATAGGTTAGTTCTCCCCATGTCCATTTCCAATTATTTGGTAAGGCTTCCTGTTCTCCATGATAATTTATAATTTGAGAGGACAGATTTATTCAATTGTCATTTGAAGTTGTTTTTTTCCCTGTTCTGCTACTCTCCAAACAGCTTCAAATTAGCAATTAGATACAGCACAGGTGACTGATGTGTCCTGATGTTTAGACCAGACAAGAGACTACTCAGCCTCTATCCTGTTGCTTACTTAACATTGACAAATCCTTTACAAGTGTCAAGGAGGCATTAGGACCTTGCAAAAGTTTAGCATCTAAATTTCTAGATAGGCCCACATCTACCTGATTAGAAATACAGCTGGGATTCTTTACAGACCAAAAATAATGACACATCCCTTAGCTCAGTCCAGGTTTTGTTGATTAATAATAATAATAATAAATAAATAAATAAAAGTTGGAAGGGACCTTGGAAGTCATCGAGTCCAACTCCCTGCTCAGGCAGGAAACCCTACACCAGGGGTAGGCAACCTTGGCTCTTTTATGACTCGTGGACTTCAACTCCCAGAATTCCTGAGCCAGCACAGCTGGCTCAGGAATTCTGGGAGTTGAAGCCCACGAGTCATAAAAGAGCCAAAGTTGCCTACCCCTGCCCTATACCATTTCGGACAAATGGCTGTCCAGTCTCTTCTTAAAAACTTCCAGTGTTGGAGCATTCACCGCTTCTGGAGGCAGGTTGTTCCACTGGTTAATTGTTGTAACTGTCAGGAAGTTTCTCCTTAGTTCTAGGTTGCTTCTCTCCTTGATTAGTTTCCATCCGTTGCTTCTTGTCCTGCCCTCAGGCGCTTTGGAGAATAGCTTAATTCCCTCTTCTTTAAGGCAGCCCCTGAGATATTGGAACACTGCTATCATGTCCCCCCTCGTCCTTCTCTTCATTAAACTAGACATACCCAATTCCAGCAACTGTTCCTTATATGTTTTAGCCTCCAGTCCCCTAATCATCTTTGTTGCTCTTCTCTGTACTCGTTCAAACAGAAACATTGTGCATCTCATCAAGACAACCTAATATTTTTTTTTATTATCCTGGTTAAGTCACATTTTGTTTATACTGCAAGCTTATTTTTCTGGTTATGAAGCAAAAGCACAACTTTTTTTTTATAAATAGTATAAATTATTTTATTTACAGAAACCTGTTACAAAACAAATAGACTATATATTTTCTTCTTTTAAATATCCAAAGTAATTTTTTTCTACCCCATGACATTTGTTCATGTACTATACAGCAGCCAACACAAAAGTTCAGCTCTGAGCAGATGCTCTTGAATATGTATACAAATTATCAAACTATTCACACATTTTACACAGGAGATTGCTTTTCCCCCACCCCCTCTCTATGGAGCTGGGCTCAACTCCAAAGCAAGAAGCTTCCATGGCCTACATTCTCATTGACATTATGTAGTGCTCATTAAAAAATAATAATAAACACCTTTCATAAAAAGTAGAGTATTTTGCACAAAGCATTTAACATAGGTTTTTCTGCTAAAGGAAAGCAGAACAATCTTCAAGTCCAATCCCCTTCACTTTACAATTACCAAACCCCAAAAGATAAAGAGACAAAAAGGATACTTGGCAATAATAACTCTTGCCGGAAGACAACTTACCGGGAAAATGTTTGAAAAAAAATCACACAATGAGCACAAGCTCACTGGGGCCAGGAAGTCTTCACTGAAATGAACCGGGATTTGAACAGCTGCCAAACTCCTGTTCATTTCGGTGAGGATTGTGTATAGGACAGTGGTAGTGGCTTGTGTAGGTAGCTCGTAAAATTGCTTTTGAGAGGTAACTTTTTTTTCAGTAATACAAAATGTCAACAGTCTGTATCCTTAAAAAAAGCTCTATCTGATTACAACAGAACTACGGTTCTCTGAATTCGCTTGTTGAAACCCAGGTGCGGAACCCTTGGCATAGTTTACGAACCGAGGACTGTGTTTCAGCCGGAACATTTGCAAGTTTTATTCTATCTCGTTCCTCTGCATCCTCTCTTCCTCATTAGTGGAAAGTCACATGGAGGTGGGAAAAGCAAGCTCGACTTTTTTTAAATTTTTTTTTTTTAAACAGAACATTCAAGTCTTTAAAGGAGAAGCTGTCTAAAGAACAGTCCAAGCTTAAAATCTAGATATATAAATCAGGCACTTTCAGTTTTTCCATTAGTTTTTAAACCATATAAAGACTCATACCTGTGTGCACATATGTGGGCACAGAGGTGTGCACATACACATACACACAAATGCTTACATGAAAAAAAAAAAGCAGTGTGTCACAATTAAACGAAGTCTTCTGGAATTGTAAGCTATGCTGTATATACCAGAGTAGGTCAACAACATTTGACCAGAAGTGACCTCACCTCGCTGCTAAGACTATCAGGGAAGCTGGGGGGGGGGGCCCACAGGACTTTCATCTGTGGGTAGTAACTCCCAAGACCAGGGATAGAATGCCCTCCTCCCCACTCTGAGGCATGCAAAGTAGGTATGTTAGCTATTGGCTTGGCAGTGAACCACTTCAAATTATAAAAAAGGGTATTTGCTTTTTTTCCTTTTTTAATTAATAAATACTAGATGATTTTCAATTGTACCAAAATTGGATATAAGAAAAAAAAAAAAAACGACCTGTGCAAAAATACATATTTAAATATGTACAATCAATTAACAAAATATGTCTTCTGAAATAGGGATACTTCAATATTTATAATAGAACAAGAAATTCCAAAATAAAGATACAAAATTATGGGTTTCATTATTTTTGTATATTTCTTTGTTCACCATTGCAACATTTTTTTTATTATTATTTTTTTAGGTTAAGAAAACTGCAGGAGTCATAATGAGAAGCAGGGAAGTCTATAAAAATCGTATCTCTTAAATTAAAATCATTCTAACAACCCAGTCACTGCAAATTTTGCAAGATAATTTAAAATTTGAAAGTTCCTTAATTATTTACAATGAGAATGTTGTCAGACAATAAAAGATTCAAAAACAATTACTCCATTCATTACTAAGCTCCCAAAAATGGAATAGTTTGCCTAATAGTTAAGCAAGTCTATACTTTGAGGGCAGGCATAATTTAACATCTGCTTCTATTCATAGCAAATTATAAAACTATATGCCTTAAGAGCCAGATGCAAGACGTAATTCCACCTTAGAATGCCTTTTATGCAAACCCTACCTAATGCACTGGGCGAGCTCTGTGCAACAACATGGCTGTGTTTGTGTGAAGTTCCCAGTGCTTTCAAGGCAGCTTGCAGCGCAGGCATTCACAGTGGGAATTGGGTCCACATCTGTACAACCTATTTAAATTAAACACTGTTGAACCTTCCACAGAGATCTGCATGTTTTAAAGAGTTTGGGACTTGCTTCGATATGCTCAGAGTAACAGAATATTTAAAAAAAAAGTATATTTTTGAGTACTTAAAGCCACTAAGATTTAACTCATGGAAAAGGTCAGCCTTCAAAGGTAAAAAACCAAATTGCACTTGTGATTGAAAATACCTAACACATGGGATGGAACCTATGTCTACTTTCTCTGCCAGGCAGATACATTACTTTGGTTGTTCCTTCCCACTTTCCAAATAAGCCAATTAAGAGGTCTTAGCATTTTACACTATTCTCTATCTACGGAAGGGTTCTTTAAAATTCCCCTTTCTCCAGAATGCAGTCACTTTTAATATTTGCATAATTATCAGTGTCCATAATATTATTCCGTTACTTAAAAAAAAAAACACAACATGATCTTTTGTGAATTCAAGGCTTTTAGAGTTGTCTGCATAGAGTCTTGTTTCTTCACTGTGTTTTTTTTAAATAATTCACTAACAAATTTCATATTGATTTGAAAATCTCAACAGGTAAAAATCAACGAAGGACAACAACAACAAAAAAAAGAGACCCCAAGCATCTACTGCTTGTGGTGGCTTTAGAATCCCTGATGTGCAATGCACCACCGTAATAGGGAGAGAGGCTGGGCTGTGTGAATTAGATAGGCTCAGATTGTCTAATCTCAGCAAAATCTGGTGCCCATTTAAGGCAGAAGTCTATAGGCGTATTTCATTGAGAACATCTTTACAAGCCCTGTTGTGGGAAGATTCAGACGATCTGTTTTCTCCCTCAGCAAGTGTTAATTTTTTTGACTGTGTAGTTCTCAAGTGACAGGCATGAGATGGAACTGAATAATCTGCAAGGTTGGGTGGGAGTCCACAAGTGCAACAGATTCGCAGGTGCATTTCCGAGAAGCTGTGAAAATGCAACAATGCTGAAAATCTGGGCTCGCTGAATGATTGCAAAAGTAAACTCTCACCGGGGAAGAAATGACTGTCTGAAACTATAATCCAAAACACACACTATTACAAAAGGACAGGAAGTGCATTTTTTTTTTATAGAACTGCAGAAGGAAAATTCCCCATGGATTATGTCCTATGGTTTGGATTGATCGTTTCCTCTCCCTTTCAAACAAAATGCATAAAATTTTAGTTTGTTTTTCAAGGTTCACTACTCTTACAATCAACCAGATCACATAGTAGCGTTAAAAGCCCTTCCAACTTTCCAAAAGGAATTCTTTTTTGCTTAAAAGAAAAAGATACCAGTGGAGACTGAATGACACATTACCCCTCCCCACCCCCATTATAAACTGATAATGCAAGGGGTAAATTTAATACTGAGCTCAGAATCTGAACTGGCACTTAATGCAGCCATCAGAAAAATCTGAAAGTGGACTTCAGAAAAAGGTGAATTGGTTGTGTGAACAAAGTTATCAACTCACTGGAAAAAAAAATCTTTCGAAGAAAAATAGCACAGAAAATTTAGTGTTACAGATGATTGCAATTTAGTTTTTTTTAAAGGGCTTTTTTTTTCTTTTTGGTTTCATTTTTTCATCCTTCCCCACCCACATCTCCCCAAAACAACAAAGGCGTATGGCATACAGTATAGGTCAAGAATATATTCTTTGGGAATAAGTTTTAGAGGTCATTCACCATTTTGGATTCAAGAGTTTTGCATCGGTCTGTGTATCAGAATCAAAGCAATTTTATTTCAGAATCAAGCAGGTGCCATCCTCCTCCAAAGAACGCCACTGAGCAACCTTCATTCATTTCAGTGGGTCGTGTACAGAAAGCCCTACACAGCCTCCACTGGAAGGAAGGAAGGAAGGAGATGAGGCAGCTATGCTTGGTGGACAACTCCTATTAAAAATTGTTCCGTACCATGTGGTTTCACAATTTAAATATGCTTTGTAGTTTTTGAGTGATGACCCCAAACTTGTGTGTTGTTTTAAGAACTCCTGTCAGCTTCTTATCCCAAATTACTTATAAAAGGCTGGGCAAAATGTAGACTTTCATTTCTAAATTGTGCTATTTTTTTTTTTTTTTGTATTCCAATCAAGGAACATTGCTATAAAACACTAAAGCCATATTCCCTTCTGGAGGGCTTTTCTGTCTGTTTTATTGTGCCTAACACATTTGTGCCCCCTTTCTGGAAGGGTTTTCACTAGGACAGTGCCAAAAGAGCGGTTAATTAGGCTTATGACACTATCGGTAAAGAAAAGAAAACACAAGTCCATAGTAATATCCTTTCCCAAACACTGCTTTGCCCAACCAATCTTGTTTAAATTAGTGGCAAAAATGATGTACTCCTGTAAATAAAAACCTCACAGGGATGTGTAGCAAGCAGTCCAGACCACTGGTAACACTGATAGGAATAATCCTGTGGCTGAACGGCAACCCAGTGTCCATTTCCAATCTCTGTTGCTACAGACATGGCTTCAGGGAATCTCCTTGATTGTGTGACAGACTAGTAGATTTCCACACCTGAGAACTGTGGGAAGCTGGGAGAACTCAAAAGGCATCAGGGAATCCAGAATTTCCAGATGGAGAGTTTTTTTTTTCTGCTTGTAGTGAAAATAATCCAGTTCTGTCATGGTACTGTCAACTGCTAGGGACGTGCCTTTGGCTTTTACATAAATGGGAGATGGAGAGAAAGAAAAACAAAAGATAAATATAATGTCTCAGACCATACCTGGTTACACAATTTGGGATACAAGGATCATACTTTGGCAGAATCTTGGAATGAAGGTAACAGTCAAAAATGTGGAAGAACAAGCAGTTTTGCTTAGTTCCACTGATCATCATGAAATGGTTTTATATAGGGCTGTTTGTTACAGGTAAGAACAGATACTACTTATTAAGTCCAGAAAGCATTTACTTGATCCTTTCTTGTAAACCCAAAGATAATACAACCATCTATCAAAAGGGTCAAAAATAACAGAAAGGTTTGTAAAACAGTAATAGGTTTGCTGAGCATGAAGACTTTTAAAAAACATAATTCAATACATTCCTCTAATCGCCTTCTCTTAATTTATTATGATTTGCTACTGTCACTTCTCATATCAACAAAAGTCCCCCCCCCATTACCAGGCCATAGTCATTCTGGTTGCAGAGTTGGTTCCGGTTCAGAAATTACTGATCTATGGAGTTATAATGTTCATGGGATTACCGTATATGCCAGTGTATTAGGCGACCCGGCGTATAAGACGACCCCCGTCTTTGTCGCTGAGCCGCATTCCTAGAACGTCGTCTTATATGCCGGAAACTACCAGTATTTCCGGCGTATAAGACGACTCAGCGTATAAGACAACCCCCGTCTTTGGCGCCGAGTTTAGCGCTTCCGGAAGTCATCTTATACGCCGGCATATACGGTAATATAATAATAGTTATCACAGTGATTTTCTTTAATTTTTCAGCAGTTTCTCAGACATAGAATCCACTGATGGCCATGAGAAGGAAAAATCCAGAAATGCGCACAAATCTTTCCCTTTCTATAGTTGGTGAAAGAAAAGCCAAACATAAAAAAGGGGCCCCAGCAAATTATGTCATTTCTCTTCTCAAGACATCTTATGCTGCACTTGGAAGATTCAACAAATCTGAAAATACGGAATGCATTACATCCAACTTAAGCTAAAGAACACGGCGAAGATATCTAAAATTTAATTTTATAACAAGTCTTTAACAGACTTACAGAGTTGGAAGGAACCTTGGAGGTCTTCTAGTCCAGTGGTGGCGAACCTATGGCACAGGTGCCAGAGGCAGCACTCAGAGCCCTCTTTGTGGGCACACGTGCCATTGCCCCAGCCTTGCCTTCCCCCACGACCCCTTCCTCTCTAGCAGCCCTCCTGAAGGAGAATCGCCCTTGAGCATGGCCCCACACGGAGCAGTGCAGCCAAGGACATGGCAGCCAGGCAGCGTAGACAAGACTCTGCTCTCACACCCCATCATACAGTTGATGCTACAGGGCGCAGGCAAAGGGTGTGGCCGCCATAGCGCTGCTGGGCTGCCTGGGCGATCTGCGGCAGGTTCTGGAGGCGGTGAGTTGTCCTGTGGGCAGGCGGGGCGGTGGATGGAGGGCAGAGCGGGGGCGGGGCATGGGGGGGTGGAGTGGGGCCAGTCTCTAAAAGGTTCGCCAGCACTGTTCTAGTCCAACCCCCTGCCATTACACTTCCTGCTTTCAAATATAAGCAACGTTTAGAATGGCACCACGATCTGCAATTAAGTCTGACCCAAGTTAAGATTTCATACCTGATGAAGAATAGAATTGTTCATCAATCCTTGTGTCCCTGGGATTGCACCAGTGTGTTTTGTGTGAATGTTGTTCACTGGTGGCAATTTGGCAATCTTGCTTGCTTTGCTGCTGCTGCTGCTGCTGCTTAGGCTACTTGAACCAGGCGCACACTTTCTTTTTTTTCCTATGAGTTTATCTAGGGAAGGGTGTGAATGTGAAAACCCGCTGTGCGAGTTTACTGTCAGTTCACTAGACTGGTGAATGAACGGTCCCAGCGAGAGGGTAGAATCGCCACTGTTCACCATCACGCTCATCCGTTTTATCGATTCTGCAGGGCTCCCGGTCGGAGGCCCCCTCCCTGATTGGTCATGTTTGAGGCTAAGCGAGTTCGCTTTACTAGTCATACAGTTGAGGCCAACACTGTGGGATGAAGACATCACAGGCGAGTGGAAAGAAGCCCCCGAGTTTCCAGAGTTAACGACACAGTTTTTCCTAAAGGACTCTGTGGAATGAGAAGAAGCTGCCGGCAGCACGGAACTGTTTTTGCGCTTCTTTCCTGAGCTGCCGCTACCACTGTTGCTACTGCTACTGTTACTGTTATAGTTGGCGCTACTAGCAGAAATTTCCTTAGGCTTAAAAGACTTGCTGGATTTAAATTTCTGAGGTTTGCTGGACAGAGGTGAAGGTATTGAGGAAAGCACTGGAGGTGTTGAAAGGGATGTAGACCCTTGTCTTGATTGCATACTGCAGGCAGGTTCTGTTGCACCAAAACTAGCAGGGTTGGCATTGAGCGTAGTCCCATGGGATGGTACTGATTTGCCACTAAGAGATAAACAAGAGGGAGACACAAGCACTGGAGGGGACACAGCGGTTGTGGGTAACGTGGAACTTGTCGTGCTGACACCGTACTGCGACGCAGCCATGGCACTTGTCCGGTGGGGAGCGCGGATGGATGCTGAGTTGCTTGTCGCGGGAGGAATCTTCCTGGAAAGCAGAAAAATCAAAGGATATGCTTCAAAGACTGTATTATTTTTTCCTGTTTTCAAAGGTCAGCTGAACGTGACTCAGAAGATAAAATGAAGACACTTGCATAACCCAAGTTCCTTCTGCAGGCACATGTGGGTGTAAAATAGAACTCTGGAAAAACGCTTTAAACCTAAATTCATTGAGGTTTGTCCTTCTCAGGACAGATCCTTGCTTTAAAAAAACAGGTGCTGAATTTTGAATAAAGAAAGGTTCCATTTTTTTCTTTTTTTAAGCATGGTGGACGCTGGAAAAGAGCTGCTATAGGAAAAGGGTATATACATGTGTAAATAAAAAGAGGAGGGAAATAAATAATTCTAGGCCCTTGGGCTGTAGAATTTCTATGTGAGGGGGCTACATGTTAGATCAGGGGTCCACAACCCCCGGTCCATGGACTGGCACCAGGCTGCGGGATGCCAGAAACCCGAGTCGTGCAAACAAGTGAAGCCCCATCTGTGGGATGCAGGCAGTACATGAAACCACGCTCCCTCCGGTCCGCAGAAAAACTTTTCTCCACGGAACGGTCCCTGGTGCCCAAAAGGTTGGGGACTTCTGTGTTAGATCCACCATCTGACAAATATTACAGTATGCTTCTTGCTGCCCAGTATCTGTAAAGATGAGTAAGATAACTTTTATGTTGCAATAAAAAATATCTAAATGGAATTTTAATCAAAGAGGACTCGATTGTTTTGTCACCGTAGTCTTTTTTCTCTCCCCTCCAAAACCAGTTTTATTTCCAACAAATGATCAAAGTCTGTAGCAATATTTTAAAAGAAATTTCTTGTTGTTTCCCATCCAATATTCTATACATTTAACACTTGATGTTCTTAAAATTATCGTAATATTCATCCCAGTTCCAGAAAAATAATTTCTACTTATTTAGAAATTGCTAATAAGGTTGAGAGAACTTTTTCACTTTTTTGGTCTTTACATGCAAATAAAAAAAAACATTAGCAGTGAAATACATTAGAGACTCTTCAATGTCAACTCACTTCCACATCTGTGAATTAAGATGCTTGTCCACCATGACATTAAGTGCACATCGGATATGGTTCCACCGCTTATCAAACACGTAGTAACCTCTTCCGATTTGTCGACTACCAAATGTGCAAAACTGGGAAGGCAAGGAGAACAAGAATATCATTTTAATTATACTAACTGCAAGATGTATTTAACCAACAGACAATGCGTTAGTAAATAAAGTCAAGTCAAAATGACATGTAAAAGCCCTAATTTCTGCAATTAAGTTACAAGAAACATCCACCGAAGGGATCTTAGATATAGGCCACTTCAACTCACACCTCATAGGATTTCTCATGTAAGTCTTCTTTCCCAACCTTGGCCACTTGAGGATTTGTGGACTTCAACTCCCAGAATTCCCCAGATAACATTGCTGGCTGAGAATTCTGAGACTTGAAGTCCACACACCTTTAAATGGCCAAGATTGAGAAACACTGCTCTAGAATACTAGATCTCCAATGAAGAGCTTCTTCTCTTCTGCTATCATAATAATTTATTAAACCCCAGAATAATCTAATGTGTATTACACCAATCACGACCAACTCCAGTACCCGTCATCTGCAGCAAATCCTTACATGCATTTCCAATCTTCTCTAACAAGGCAACTAAAGCAGCTGCTAATATAAAGCTTTTAAACACAACACAGGAAAGAATTGACTGAAACATACAGCAGCTGCTTGAGGATGATGATCCGAGTAAAGACAATCCAGTTTTTCAACAGGCTCTTCTTTTTCATCACATTCTCCCTCATCACTGGATAACCGAGATGTTGGCTCAGCTGCAGGCAAGGGAGCATGTGGAGATTCATGGAGTGATGGAGACTCACTAGGGGCATTCCCACTGTGCTGGCCAGGACAGCCTGGAGGCCTTCATGCAACAGGAATCGTTGAATAAAGGTAATATTAAAAAATGATTTGCAAGCTTTCATTAACATCAGTATTAGGTGCCACAGATTCCATCATATCAAATATTTACATAAAATAATTGTCACACTGAATTTTTAGTAATAGAAAATGAAATATAAGGGCCCACTGAAATGATTCACTAATCCAATGTAAGTGTCAAGGGGAAAAAAAGAGATAAAAGGCAATAACAGAATAACAGAGTTGGAAAAGACCCTGGAGGGTCTTCTAGTCCAGCCTCCTGCTCAAGCTGGAGACCTTATAGCATTCCAGACAAGCGTCTGTCCAGACTTGCCTTAAAAGCCTCCAGTGATGGAGCACCCACAACTTCTGAAGGCAAGCTCTTCTACTGGTTAATTGTTCTCACTATTAGGACATTTCTCCTTAGCTCTAGGTTCTTCTCTCCTAGATTAGTTTCCACCTATTGTTTCTTGTCTTGCCTTCTAGTGCTTTGGAAAATTGCCTACTGAGAATCAGTTTGGTGTAATGGAACCAGGCTAGAAACTGGGAAAGTAAGTTCTAGTCCTGCCTTAGGAATAAATTAGCTGACTGACCTTGGACTAATCATTCTTTCTCAACTCTGCAAAGCAGACAAAGACAAACTACTTCTAAAATCATGCCAAGCTGCAGGGAGTTGTCCAGGCAGTTGTCAGAGGAGGGTTTTTTTGTTTTTAAAAAAACTGTCTTTAAGACAATGTAGATCTGGTCAGGCTAATGGTAAGATCTGAGCAACAATAAAGCAGTCTACCTATGGGTTTTTCTATTAATCTCTGGGGGTTTTAGGGAGGATAAGAGCTATCTTTCAGGGATACTTTAATTAATTATCCAAAGGGTTGAACTAGATGATCCTTTTGGTCCTTTCCAACTGTAAAATTCATTGGTCATGAACAATGTGACAGTGTTGGCCATTACAGTCACTTTGAGACTGACTACTAATAGCATAGTAAGAATAAAATAGCAGTGATGAAAAATCATGGCAGAATAACAACTTCCTCTGAACAATAAAGGTCAAGGGTAGTTATTGTGGCTCAATGGTTTTTCCAATAATTTATTTTTACACAGAGCCAATTCCTTATGGAGTAAAAGTAATGGGAGTCTATTTCCATCCTCCCTTCTCACAAGCATATTCAAGCCAACTGTGAAATTACTTCTCCATATCATAGACAAATTAAAAGGATCAATTATTACAGGCACAGCAAAAAGAAAGAACCAGGAAGATCAGAGAAATGTTTTTGTTTTTACATCCCTCATTATATTTTTTCATCTTTCTTTCAGAAGCTCTGGATGGGGTATACAGCCCTTGCTTACAGTTGATTGGCCTGTACCACTGAAAACATATTGATTATTATTTATCTTTGTTAATTTATTATTGTGCTAATATCAGATGTGGAGCTAATGCCAAATGTTTGGGCAGGCGCCACATAAAAGCATGTAGAAAAGAGAAGCGATGGCAAAAGTGGTAAACAATTTGGATGAAAATAATTCAGCACATCACTAATTTCTGAATTCGTTCAGGAAAAGACACCCATCTTCATGAGGTGTCATCAACACACCACTGTGATGATATTTTTTTGGGAGATCACAAGACACTCATCACAACATGTTCAGGCCACTTACCTTGGAAGACTGGGGGTGTGAGGTTTGGGTTTATTAGGTACTAAAGGCTTTGATTCTGTAGGAATAACTCCATGAGAATTTTGGTGCAGCTCCTGGGAAGTTCTTGAAGGTGAGGGATGTGGTTCCCTGAGAAGGGGCATCTGCTGATGATGATCCAAATGGCGGAGTAGTTCTTTTTCCCTGGTTTTGCTTTTGTGCTCAGCTAGTAATAAATCAAATCGTTTCCTCCGACCCTGTACAGCTCTTCGCTGAGTTAGGGAATGTGTCTACAAAGTACGAAATATTAAATTAGTTCAGGCTGTAAAAGGATCGTAGAAATTATGCACACACAAGAGATTTGAGTGTGCAAAAAGGATTAGATTCTTCAGCAATCCACTAATAAAGCACCAAGGCCCACAATTTACTTATTTATTTGTATCCCACATATCCAGCACACCTTCCTCCTCCTTATCCTGCAACAACAACCCTGTGAGGTGAACTGGGCTGAGAGAGAGTGACTGCCTCAAAGTCCTTCAGCCAGCTTTTATAGCTAAGGCAGGACTAGAATTCATGGTCTCCTGGTTTCTAACCTGGTGCCTTAACCACTAGGCCACGGATCTGCAACCTTGACAACTTTAAGACCTGTGGACTTCAGCTCCCAGAATTCCTCAGTCAGCTATGCATTCTGGGAGCTGAAGTCCACAAGTCTTAAAGTTGTCAAGGTTGCAGACCCCTGCACTAGGCCAAACTGGCTCTCTCAAATGGATGGATTTTATGTGCCTTTAAGAAAATAAAGCCCACAGGATATTGGGGAATCCTAAGGAATGTCTTGCATTTGTCCCCACTGTAGCAATATTGCAAGATAATGATCGGCCCAAAGTCAGTGTATTTTTAAAACTGAGTGGACTTGAATTTGGATCCTCCTGTTGTAGTTCAATGCCTTAATCACTACTTCACATTAGCTCTGACTAAGCAAAAAAACTTAATTATTTTATAGTACCATTCAGGACCAAGCATGTATCTTTATACATCATGTAATTTTTACGAAGTCTTCTAGATTAACCTTGAGTTTGAGATGAGTGCTAAAGGACAAAAAAAGTTATGGAATAAAAAGAGAGGGAAATATTTATTTTATGTAGCAGTCCTCTGGCCTGCTGTAATAGATCTAAGTCTGTCTTGCCCGACTTTCTTATTATGGCATTTAAAAATAGCATTGAATTAATAAACTATAATCATACTGTGTTTCTTACCTCATGATAAATCAAATTCATTACATGTGGCAGTTATATACAGTATAAAAGTGTTCAAAGAGCTGACATCTGCTCATGTCCCCATATATCTGCAGTGACTACACAATCTCTAAATTTAGAACCTGATCAAGCAGAAATATTGTAATGGCATGCATTTTTTTCTTTGTTGTGCTTTTGAGTCAGTGTTAATGCCTGGCAACTGCATGGACAAGTCCCTGCCGTTTTCTCATCAGAAATAGTTTGGCACTGCTTCCTTCCCAGGTCTGAGAGAGGGACAGGCTGAAGGTCAGCTAGCTGGCTTTGTGCCTAAGGCAGGACTAGAACTCTCAGTCTCCAGGTTTCTAGCCTGCTGATTTAACCCACTACATCCAATTGGCTCTCTAATGGTATGTGTTAAACATAATTAGTTACTGTGTAAGAAACGGATATTATTTGTGACTGGCTAGGGAATTCTGGGACTTGAAGTCCATCTGTCTTAAATTTGCCAAGGTTGAGAAACACTGTTCTAAACTATTTAAATTGTTTCCACTGTTGACGATTGAACAGTTGCCCATATAATTAATGGGTGTTATGATTTAAGAATTACTTTTAGCACACATAATAATTATGAGGTAGTACATGTGGAATACCTAGTTTTCCTTACAAATTCAAACTAAGAAAAGTAAAAAATTCAACATAAAGAATGAAATACTGGTCTAGCAATGGATGGGAGAAGTATGAATGAACCCCCAGACTAATTCTCACATGTATTTTTCACTGGTATTACTGAAAACACCATTTTTTTCTATGTTTTATGTTATTTTACGAATTTATTTATTTTAATGAGAGTTTAATGACAGTTCTTTTGGTTGCTGTTGCTAAATGTTTGGTTTCAGCTTTAAAAAAAAACAGATTGCCAGGAACTGAATCTTGTGTCACTGGCCATAACTTTTTACAATATGTTAAGCAATCTTATAGATGCATCTGCAAGATTCAAATATATTTTCACAAGGCTGTTAAATTTTTTAAAAGTACTCAATCAGCCTATGCTGAAGTTTCTCAGGTTGTTTTTGCAGGTTGTTCAAATACACTAAATTACTTTGGATGTCTAATCCAGGCATCTTACCTTGCATGTTAACGACCTGGTACAGGGTTTCTTGGTTTCTGTGTCAATGACTCCGCAGTAGATATCAGGATCAAATTCTCTCTCTATTAAAGGCAAGGTAAAAATGTCATATTTGGACCGTATTGGTTTGTGCTAATGTATAATTAAACCCCAAATTGTTTTCAGCTTTCCTATATGCTACCATGTAGCTATCAATAAGATTGGATTTTTTGGTTTTTCAGAAAACCTGATTAAATCTGTAACAGAATTTAAGAAGGTAAACTTCACATGAAGACTCCCAATTAGTAGATACTCTACTTAGAAAAAAAGAGTAAAAAATAGCAATTAACTGAGAGTTAGCATTTGTAAAAGTTGCATCATATTGCAACAGTGCTATTGTTGCCACAAAAATATTCTATGTTCAGCTAAGCAGGTAAGAATGTCTTTAATGATTGTAGTACTGCACAGAGTAGGTATGAGTTAATATATCTTTGTACAGGTGCATCTACCAAATGTTATTGATAAGATGAGAGTAAATCATTCTAATTCCAAAAATACTAAAGATTCATTTGGTAGGACAATATCTGAAAATAGGCTGTGCCTTTCTGCGCAATTGTACTATTTGCTATTATATATACTGTTCCCCTATTATATAGAAGACTAAACAGCATTGCAGAATTCATGGACAGATTACAAATTTGTTGAAATTTTCAACAGAACAGCCCCTTGAGACATAAAATCAACTCAAAGCTTATACTATAAAATTCAAATCCATGCGTGCTTCTTTTTATCTTAACTACCAATCTTAATGCTTTATATTTGCATCGTTATTATGATTACATTCTTTATACCACAGGTTTCAAACTCGTGACATCACGTTTTTCCCATTGCTGGCAATGGGGTGGGTGTGGTTTAGGCATGGCGCATCCGGCCCGTGGCTGGCAGCTTGACACCACTGCTATACTATTGGCTAGGATCCTTTAAGTGTGACCACAGAATATGTATGGCTGATTTTTCTTTTCAAAAGTGTGTCAAAAAAGCTATCAGAAGGATTCACAATGGGGAAGGAGCAGCTATCAGAAAAGGTGAGATGAATAGCACACATGCAGATCACTTCACGTGACACTCTGGATTCTGGTTAATCAAAGATGGCAATGATTAATTTTTCTACACCATTTCTAGAGTTCAGGATACCTTCAAACATGTACATTTTACTTTTACATTTATTATCAAAATGCATATGCCTTTTTTTAGTTTAATATTCTACATTGACATACATTATAAAAATTACCTGACAGTCTTTTGTGTAAAAATTTCCTATTATTTGTACTCTCATCTTGTTTCTTTTCTGTATATGGAGGCACAGAGAGAAGACTTTTACCATTCACTATCTGTCCAGGGGAAGGCAAGGGTGGCTTTGGTATTGAGGGATTAAGGCCAGTCTTTATTGAGGAGCTCACAGTAGTAGAACAGGTTGGACCAATAGCAGGCTTCAGTAATGCACCATCTAACTTTGGATGTATTTTTTCCATTTTGACAGATGGAGTCATGCTAGTAAAGAGGAAATATAAAGCAAGGCCATATGTAATTGTTGTACAGTAAAGCCTTGCTTAGACATGATTTAATACTCAATACACCCCAGTTTAACTGTCCTTCTCATTTAAACACAAGACTTCACTGCAGAAACAACATGGGTCTGGGATATGGAGGGATTTTAAGAAATAAAACAGGGAACAGACGCTTCAAAAGATTCTGCTATCTTCTGTTTAAAATGAGCACACAAATAACACAATTTCTTAATGCTTATCTTTCTATGCAACCCAGGGCAAGTCAGAGCAATCTGACATTATTCGAGGTCATACCCTTCCATATCCTTCTTCTTCCTCTAGAGAAATTCTGCGTAATTGACTGTCTGAGAAAGTGCATTGTGTGTAAAGTGAAACCTTGCCACATGGTATTGGCTAGGCTCCAAACAGAAGATAGAAACACATGTTATGTGTGTGAAGAGGCTTTCCTTTCTCATTACAATGGAAAAATCTTTCAGGAACACTGGCATTTCATTTTCCATTTTCTAGACGTGGGAATGTATAATGACAGACTATCTCCGAATTGGCAAGATTATTTCTGGAGCACTGGATCTGAGTCAAAAAGCAAGCTGGTGTGATCTCTGCACAACTCTGGTTAATTAAGTCATTTTCAACCTTATAAACAATTCCACCCTTTTCCAGATCTACAACTTGTTACCTGATCTTAGTTTTCTTATTTTTGGCCACTATGTTCTAGATGACAGACCAATGGTGCAGACTTATTATTTGAGGAACAAATCCCTCTTTTTCTTCCTCCTCCTATGTGATTTTTCCTTTCCGTTCTTTCTCAGCATTAATTGTACTGTTGTGTTCTGTCTGCACCAATTTTAGGGTTAGCCACCACTTTATTTAATAATGACTTGCAAATCCAGTGTCTGCCTTGGTTTAACAGTTCCTATTAATTCTTAATGCACGTGTACAGCCCTACAATGTTACTGATCAGGGGAAAAAAAAAAAAAAAAGAGAGAGAGAGAGAGAGAGAGAGAGAGAGAGAGAGAGAGAGAGAGAGAGAGAGAGAGAGAGAGAGGAAGTGTCATATAGAAGGGCATCTCTCCCAAATCCTAGTTTATAGTTGAAAAGTAACCCAAGACCAAAATAAAATATTGTGTTTAAAAATGGACACAACACAGTTAGAAACAGAGTACTTGTCTCAGTGCTAAGCTTTTCGATTTTCAGAACAAAGGCAGGTAGAAATCAACAAATAACTCACATTTTGTCGTGGAGACCTTTGCTATGTATTAGGTGCATTGGCCTATTGTTTCCACCAATTGGCAGCTTGTCTTTGGGTGATTTCAATAATTTTGAACTGGATGAGGACGATGCACCTGCTCCTCCACCACTGGATGAGCGATTGCTCCCTCCTCCGCTGCTACCTTTACTTTTTGAAGACAGAGATGAATACAAGGAGAATACTGAAGAGGAAGGAGGTGTCAGAGGTGGCTTGCTGGAGGAACTGTGTCTTCTTTCTGGGACAAAAAAAAAAAAAAAACAAAAACAACAGGAAAAAATAAAAAGACATGTTAATGATCACATAATACACCGCGATAATTTCCTCCAAATTATTTCCTATTTCAACGTACTTGGGTTGAAACCTCGCCTTAGAGAGGTCTCCAGGATCCACTCCTATTAAATATTTACAGTGTGCTGTCGTGTCTGCTTCGTTTTATGCATTCCAATTACACGAGTCTTTATTGCCAGGGCCTTCTGCATCAAGACTATGTAATCCACCTCTTTCTGCGGGGGGATCCTGGCTTTAAAATATTTTCATAACAGGATACTTTAAAAGTGAATTTTGGTTATAGCAATGAACTGGGAGGTTATACAAATTAGAGCATCTGGGTATAAAACGCCTGCTAATTTATATCAGAAAGTTTCTATGCTGGGTAATTATTTTAAATTTAGTGTGCAACTACTTGAGCCTACAACTGTAACCATAGGGTTACTGTATTGAAGAGTTACCTAGGTAGGTTATAATTTCAATAATTATACTGCTAACAAATATTTATCATAATGAAATTAATAGTGGGTAAGAAGAGATTATTTGAAAGTATGAGCAGACAGTTTCATGTTAAGTTATTTTGGACTACAACTATCATCATCCCTGACTTTTGGGGCTAATCAAGTACAATATCTATTTATTGCTGTTGGGAAGGACTCAGTAAGTGTATTTAATATGCCAAGTCTGGCTGACTGCATGATGAACCATAATAATAATAACAGCAACAGACAGCAAATGCCACCTCTGCAAAGAAGCTGAAGGAACAATGGATCACCTGGATAGCTGCTACAAGAAGAACGCACAGACTGACTACAAACAACAGCATGACAAAGTAGCAACAATGGTCCATTGGAAGATCTGCAAGAAATACCATTTATCTACAAGCAAGAACTGGAGGGTCCATAAAATAGAGAAAATAATAGAAAATAAAGAACCAAAGTGCTCTGGGAGTTTAGAATTCAGACAGACAAGCACCTGCCTCATAACATCCCAGACTTTACAACTCTTGATAAGAAAGACAAAAATGTTTGGACCTGGCAGTATCCAGAGACAGCAGAATAGAAGAGAATAGATTGCAGAAGATAACAAAATACAAAGATCTGCAAACAGAAATAGAATGACTGAAGCAAAAGAAAGCAAAACTAGTACTACTAATAACAGGCGCCTTGGGTGCAATCCCAAAAGTTGAAAATAAGTTGACTCCCTCTTCTTTGTGGCAGCCCCCAAATACTGGAATACTGCTATCATGTCACCCCTAATCCTTTTTTTAAAGTAAGTTACCTTAATTAAACTATCACTGGTTATTAACTTAGCAAAAAGTGTCCAAAAATAGCCTTGACTGACAAAGCTAGGATGGGCAGTTAAAGTCAATCCCTATTAAATCATCTTGTAAGATCACTATGCACAGACTTCAAATATAAGAAGAAAAAATGGTAAGGAGCATGAAATCAAGAATATTTTTCCAAGAATAAAAAGATAGGGAGGGGGTTTAATGAATGATGTTGGTATGAACTGGATTAAGTTTTATGATTCATTCTCCCCCCCCCATCTAATTTCTTCCGTTTACTATTTTTTACTCCTTTTCTGCAAACTGTGTAACATTATCTCCCAGAAAGGAAATAGTATATGATAAATTCCAGGATTGGGGTATACTATACCCATTGATATTTCAACTTTTTTTGTAACTTATAAAGAGCTCTCTTCTTAAGTAAGTATTTCATAAGATAATTACTGCATTTACAAAAGTATGAACTATGCAATATATGTGGGCTTTAATTCCTAAATTCTTTCCTTCTACAAAGGATAACAAACTAAGGTATACAATGTTCTTTTATAATAATGGGGTTTGTTAAGATACAATTGGAGGCTCTTAAAAATTCTGTACTACTTGATGTAGCTAATGCTAATGCTAGTCATGACAAATCCTTTATATAAAACAGAAAAAAATGCTGGTAATTTTCACATTCTTAACCACTGTATACTTGGCAAATCCTAAATCCTAATACAAGAAAGTTGAAAATAGTGCCTGATTCACCGGGAAGTTACTATTATTTTGTATTTTGTCGTTCTTATATATGACTCTACATAAAAGAAGTATTGATTGAGATATTACTAAACACCAACATTTTCATTGCAAATAATTCTTATGCCAATTCTTTTGATTGGCACATCTGTAGGTAGCTTTATCCATAAACCAAAACAAATTGGAGGACCACTGATTCTATGGCTACTGCTTTCCAGAATGATAAATAACATGGGGAAAAGATGCAGCTTTTGGCGTCTACGGGGCTTTTCCCGTGTAAGATTGAGAGTATCTTGGTGACGTTTCGACAAGGTCCCACTCGTCATCTTCAGGCTGGGGTCTTCGGCTTCGTGCCTGTGCGAGCAAAGTGTGATCGGAGCTGCCGTCTCTCTATAAATACTGGTGGGGGTGGGTGGAGTGCTAACTTTGTTGCTGCGGGTGGATTGGTTGGCTGTGTTGGAGCCATTGTTTGTGAATTGTTCAGCTGTTTTGTAACATCCGGAGTAGTTGAGGTGCTGGCTGTGTGCCCATTATATATATATATATATATGTAGGTCTTTGGTTGTTCGGGTTTTCTCCCGCGTAAAATTGGAAGTGTCTTGGCGACGTTTCGACGAAGTCCCATTCATCATCTTCAGGCTGGTGTTTTCAGCTTCGTGCTTTGAGCAGCAATGTGTGGTCTTAGCTGTTTCTTCCTTTTAACTGCCAGTGGGGGTATGAACTGATTGGGTGGGAGCTTGGCTGTGTTCTGATTGGGTGGAGGTGTGTTCTGATTGGTTAGGGGCTTGGCTGTGCTCTGATTGGCTGGGGGGTTGGCTGTGCTCTGATTGGCTGGGGGGGTGGCTGTGCTCTGATTGGCTGGGGGAGTGTTCTGTTTGGTTGTGCTCAGGTTAGTCTGAGTTGCAGAGGGGTTTAAGATTTTGGGCTGCCTTGCTATTTTTTGGCTTCGCGTTTGTGGTCGTGCCTCCTCTTCATGGAGGGTGTCAGTTTGCTTCATGTATGGATTGGAGGGGTTTAAAGTGGCTAATGATGCAGCTGTGGTCTGGCTTCTGGTTTGTGGTCGTGCCTCATCATCGGTGTGGCTTTGGGTTTGTTTTTTGCGTGGATGTGTGGTGGTGACATCCTGTGTGGTTTTTGTGAGTGTGGGTCTGGTATCATTTTTTGTGTTAGGGAGTCGTTTGTCAATAAGGGCGGGTTTCCAAATGGCTGGTAGGCGGGAGGTATCATCTCGCTTGTTCATGCTGTGTGGGCGTTTTTCTATCTCGATGGCTTCTCTGATTATTCTGTTATTAAAATGTTCACTTTTGGCAATGGTTCTGGTATTTTTAAAGTCAATTTCATGTCCTGTGGCTTTAAGGTGTTGGACCAGGGAAGATGTTGGTTCCTCTTTTTTGACTGAGTTCTTATGTTCTTCAATGCGTGCACTTATTCTTCTGTTGGTTTGTCCGATGTATGTGGTGGGACAAGTGGTGCATGGGATTTCGTATACTCCTTGATTTTCTAATTCAATTTTATCTTTGGGGTTTCTAAGGATGGTGGATATTTTTCTGTTTGTGCAGAATGCTGTTTTGATGTTGTGTTTATGAAGGATCTTACTGATTCTGTCTGTGGTGCCTTTTATGTATGGGAGGAGGGCTTTGCCGTTTTCTTGTTCTTTGTCTTGGATTTTGGTGGGGGTTTCTTTTTGGATTAGGTTTGTAATCTTAGTTCTATGGAATCCATTGGATGTTAGTACATTGGTGAGAGTGTGTAGTTCGGGTTTTAGGTGTTGTTCGTCAGCTAAGCGTTTTGTTCTGGAGATGAGTGTCTTGGCTACAGAGTTGATCTGTGCTGGGTGGTGGTGTGAGAGAGCGTGCAGATAGCGGTTTGTGTGTGTTTTCTTCTGGTAGATGGTGTGTCCTAGGGAGCCATTGGATTTCTTGTAGACTAAGACATCCAGGAAGGGAAGTTGGTTGTTAGCTTCTGTTTCCATGGTGAACTGTATTTTGGGGTGTAGGCTGTTGAGGTGTGTGAGGAAGTTGTCCAGTTTTTCTTTCCCATGTGGCCAGATTATGAAGGTGTCGTCTACGTATCTGAGCCAGAGTTTGTGTTTGTGATCCGATTTTTCTAGAGCTTGGGTTTCAAAGTGTTCCATGTAGAGGTTGGCAATGACAGGTGAGAGGGGTGATCCCATGGGTGCTCCTTCTGTTTGTTTGTATTTTTGTCCATTATAGATGAAGTATGTGTTGGATAGGCAGTGGTTGGTCAGATCTAAGATGTGTTTCGGGGGGTTATATTTGTTTTGGATAGCTGTCAAGGCTTCTTTGATAGGCACTTGGGTGAAGAGGGATATGACATCGAAGCTCACTAGTAGGTCGCTGGGCTGTAAGTTTTGTTTCTTTATGATCTCTATAAACTGGAATGAGTTTTTTACGTGTGAGGTGATGGATTCTGCATAGGGCTGTAGTTGTTTTGTAGAGGTGAGCCTATGGAGCTGACTATAGGTCTGAGTGGGGTTCCTTCTTTGTGTATCTTGGGGAGACCATAGAGTTTGGGGCATCTGGATGATGGTCTCCTCAAGATACACAAAGAAGGAACCCCACTCAGACCTATAGTCAGCTCCATAGGCTCACCTCTACAAAACCTAGCCAAATATCTCGCCAAACAACTACAGCCCTATGCACACTCTCACCAATGTACTAACATCCAATGGATTCCATAGAAATAAGATTACAAACCTAATCCAAAAAGAAACCCCCACTAAAATCCAAGACAAAGAACAAGAAAACGGCAAAGCCCTCCTCCCATACATAAAAGGCACCACAGACAGAATCAGTAAGATCCTCCATAAACACAACATCAAAACAGCATTCTGCACAAACAGAAAAATATCCACCATCCTTAGAAACCCCAAAGATAAAATTGAATTAGAAAATCAAGGAGTATACGAAATCCCATGCACCACTTGTCCCACCACATACATCGGACAAACCAACAGAAGAATAAGTGCACGCATTGAAGAACATAAGAACTCAGTCAAAAAAGAGGAACCAACATCTTCCCTGGTCCAACACCTTAAAGCCACAGGACATGAAATTGACTTTAAAAATACCAGAACCATTGCCAAAAGTGAACATTTTAATAACAGAATAATCAGAGAAGCCATTAAGATAGAAAAACGCCCACACAGCATGAACAAGCGAGATGATACCTCCCGCCTACCAGCCATTTGGAAACCTGCCCTTATTGACAAACGACTCCCTAACACAAAAAATGATACCAGACCCACACTCACAAAAACCACACAGGATGTCACCACCACACATCCACGCAAAAAAACAAACCCAAAGCCACACCGATGATGAGGCACGACCACAAACCAGAAGCCAGACCACAGCTGCATCATTAGCCACTTTAAACCCCTCCAATCCATACATGAAGCAAACTGACACCCTCCATGAAGAGGAGGCACGACCACGAACGCGAAGCCAAAAAATAGCAAGGCAGCCCAAAATCTTAAACCCCTCTGCAACTCAGACTAACCTGAGCACAACCAAACAGAACACTCCCCCAGCCAATCAGAGCACAGCCA
Source organism: Crotalus tigris (assembly GCF_016545835.1). NCBI lineage: Eukaryota > Metazoa > Chordata > Lepidosauria > Squamata > Viperidae > Crotalus > Crotalus tigris. Next base: position 136,732 of record NW_024097396.1, on the reverse strand, counting down.
ACCCCCCAGCCAATCAGAGCACAGCCAACCCCCCAGCCAATCAGAGCACAGCCAAATCCCTAACCAATCAAAACACACCTCCACCCAATCAGAACACAGCCAAGCTCCCACCCAATCAGTTCATACCCCCACTGGCAGTTATTATATATATATATATATATATATATATATATATATATAATTGATATATATATATATATATATATATATATATATAATTGATTAATCCAAAAAGATAAATATATTGCTTCAACGCCTTTTTCAGGAGCTATGAATTAAACCAAGTAAATATAAAACACATTCAGTATCAAGTCATTTGAAAGGAAAAAAATTATTTGGAGTATAAATAGGCATCCGTGTAGCATCAGCCAACCCCTTAAAGCCAGATTTGAGTTAATGGCAGCTATGTGCACACTCTTGCTCCTTCCGGATCACAGTACAACTCTACTTATTACTGGATAACATCCTAATAAAAAACAACAAAACATAAACAAAGCCATTTTAACAGTATAATCTAGTCCACCCCATAGTATCATCAAATGTTCTATTCAATCTGCAAAACATAGGCTTAGATTTTATTTCTGCAACCACAGGTAGTCCTTGACTTATGACCACGATTGAGCCCAAAATTTCTGTTGCTAAGTGAGACATTTGTTAAGTGATGTTGCCCATTTTATGACCTTTCTTGCCACAGTTGTTAAATGAATCATTGCAGTTGATAAGTTAGTAACAAAATTGCTAAGTGAATCTGGCTTCCCCATTTGACTATTTGTCAGAAGGTTACAAAATGTGATCACATGACCCTGGGGCACTGCAACTGTCATAAATACAGTAGTGGCCAAAATCATGGAAACCTTTTGGGAAAGGGTATTTTTGAGGTTTGATGGTTAATAACACCATGGAGTAGTACCATAAAAATACATATCAATGGAAAGATAATTTAATCAAGAATGTAATGCAACATAGTTTGTTCAATTATCTGCACTGTATTCTATGAAAAGCTATAGCCAAATAACCAGAAAAAGGAAGTACAACTTGCTTAGGTTGATGTCAGGTAGCTTTCCTTCATCTGATTGTAGCCAATGAGCATGAGCCAATCAGGTGTCATCTTGTTTTGGCAATGAGCCAATCAGATCACAGTAGGATTCAGTTATTGATGTCATGTATTGAAGCTGAGAGGAGGACATTTGTCAGTGTGTTATGTGATCGCTATCAAGTTGGTTGGGGTTTTTTTTCTTTCATTTAGTGAGCTTGTCAAACGTAATAAAATTAAAGTAAAATACAGAGTTGACTGGTTGCCCAGAAAGCGATGCAAAATAGTATTATTAAGTGAACAAGGCTACAGTTATAAAGAAATTAGAAGAAAAATTGGTGGAAACTTAACCAAAGGTGGCATTTTTCCTGTACACTTTTCCCAAAAAGTTTCCACAATTTTGGCCACTACTGTATCAGTCAGTTGCCAAGCATCTCAACTTTGATCATATAACCATGGGGAATGCTGCAATGGTAGTAAATGTGAAAAACTGTCATGTCATTTTTTTTCAGTGCCATTGCAACTCTGAATGGTCACTAAATGAATTGTTGGAAGTCAAGGACTACATGAATCCTTCTTGGCAGAAAACTTACATATTTCTGATATCAACTTGGGATGACTCATCGCTTTCACAAATGACACTTTCTAAGTTACTGGTATAATTGAACAATGATTCAGAGTAAACATTAACAGCAAGAATTAGAAACTCACAGCATGTATGTTTTAACTTCAAATTTATACCTAAATCTTACACTCTTACCTGGGGAGGGAGGGAGTGGAGAAATCTTTTTTTATTATGGAAGCAAGTCACTGTAATAAATGTGCAATAATTTTAGCATGTAAGCCTTACTTTGAAGCACTAAAACACAATTGGATTTATTCTGTATTAAAGACAGGTAGCAATGCCATGAAGGTTTAAAAATATAATTAGTTATGTTCAGCCTGACCAACTAATTATAATTGACATTTCATTGCAAGAAAAGTATTGTTTCTGTTGTAAATAAAATTTACTGTATTTTGATGTATATTTATATCGGTCCATTGAACTGAAAAAGAGTTATATGTGATCTTAACTGCTAAATTTTATGTTTATTAATACACTGATTAAGTAGCACTCAGATTTCAGGGCAAAAAGATTTACTAAATGCAAAGTAATTTTATTTGTAACTTTTTCTTTTTCTTTTACAACAACTTCCGCTTTTATACAAGCACAGATTTCAAACTTCTACAAAAGTAGATTTAAAAAAAGCAAAATCTGAACTTTGATTACAAGTGCATTTTAATCACAAATATGCTGAACAAAATAAATTCAAAATTTTAAAGCACTCAAAAACCTTAATCTTAGAATGGTTAGCATCAGATTTATAAACACACATTTTTACTATATGGTATGAAAACAAAAAAAAACTACTATGTTCCAATAACTGCAATGCAAACATCAGCATTTTGTCTGAGTTAATAGGAAACTCAGCTCCCGTCTGCTTTGAACTTTGGCCAAATTACATTTCAAAATGGCTAATGTGGGCTGCTTGCAGCAGTTAATCCCTTATTTGAGATTATCTACTCTGATCAACTAATTCTGCAATGGCTGTCTAACTTCACCGCTATTCAGCCTTCCACATGTGGCAGAACAAGCAAACGCTAGAAAAACGTATCAAGTGTAAATTCTCTTTGCTACATGTCACCTTAGTACAGAACTATACTAACCTTCTGCAAACTCCATTCAGGACTGGGCTTCCTGCCAAATGTCTTTCAAAAAACTGCACTCAAAAAGTTAAGCAGAGTTTTTCAAGCCTAATGCGATAGAAAAAGGCTGTTCTGGAAAGCAACTGTGTTTTGTTTTCTCACTGATAAAATATGTGATTTGCTGCATAACTGCTTCCAAAGTTTTGTTTAATAAAGTAGGTTTGCTTACAAGCCGTCAAACAGACTCAGTTTTTAGTTTTATGTAATATTTGCTAATACAGTAACGTGCATTTAAGTCACAAAGGTCCTGGCAGATAACTATTAAAACAGGGATGTGGAATCTAATTTTATCTAAATGGGAATGTGTGAGTAAATTCCTCTGCTAGAAAAATCTGCCAGAGTTTGAGAAGGCTGCTCTTCAATAAATCTACCACGATAATTACTTACTGTTCCAATTTTATGTTTCTTTAAAATTGTTCACATATTATTAAAATATCTTGCCATAAAAAGCATAATAAAAAATTCATGCAACACTAAATTATCAAACCTATTTAATACAATGTTTTATAAGAACAATAATCCCTTATAACAAATCTTCATAATGGTCCTATAAAATTACTTTTATCTTCTGATAGTAAATTCTAATATTTCTTTTTACCAGACTAGTTATCTTATTGTACCTTCTTATCTTATATGAATACCTGTTCTTTCATACTAGCACTCCTATGTCATAGCTCTAATCATTTTGCCACAAATGATTACTATGGCTGTGTGCACTTCAAAAACAATTAGGAAGAACTGCTTAGGACCTCACAGGAGTACAGCACCTTTAGCAATTCATTAAAAAAGCTTATCTTTTTCCAGCTTATCTCTACTCAAGCCTGAAACATGTTGTGGTTGCTACAAGAACTGCATTAATTTTAATGAGTCCACCCCTTAAAACCATTGGCATTTTTAACAGGCTTATTTGAGAGAAAAAGTCATGAGTGCTGTAATGAATAACAGAGAGATAATGTGCCTACACAAAGTCCAAAGCATTTAATCCAAATGTTTTTTAAGAGTGCACACAGTATTCATCAGTAGCTTATATAGAATTCATTACTATACCAGGCTGCTCAGAAATCTGCACACAAATTCAAGGGAATACAGGTAGTCCTCAACTTATGGCCACAATTGAGCCCAACATTTCTGTTTTTACGTGAGAAGCTGAAATTTAGCCAATGTTTTTAAAAAATATTTTATGCTGTAAAATTATCGTAAAGCATTTTATGACATAATTCAAGATATCATAAAAACATTTCCTGTGATCCAACTCCTGGTATTTGTGCTATACAGGTTTAATATGGACTACTTGCATCTCTAAATATCTCCTTGAATTTTAAAGAATTTTTCAAGTACATTAGTACCATTATTGAGGCAGGCAGGAAGTCTAATGCTTACAGCCGGCTTCCCACAAGGAAATTCAATGGGGAAGCTGACAAGAAGTTGGCAGTCACTTTCACCCCACTGATTTTTTGACTCTTGTGGTCATTCCAAATCTCTATTTAGGTCAGTGGTTCTCAACCTTTTTAATGCCGCGACCCCCAACCGGTCGTAAGTCGAGGACTACTCAACTGGTGCAGCACCGTTTGCAGAACGGGACTTTTGGCGGGCTCAGCAGGGCAGAGACAGCCTGGACATTTCCTATTGGCTTTTGAAACAGAATTAGACTCTATTCAAGAGAGTCTATTTTATTGGCTTTCAAAAGCCAATAGAATAAAAGGGAGTAGCACAGCTAAGGAAAAGGGGAAAAAAATGGCGGACTGCGTTGTTTGGCAACCCCCGTGAAATGGTCGTTCGACCCCAAATGGGGTCCCGACCCACAGGTTGAGAACCACTGATTTAGGTCAAGAAATATATGACCCAATGGGTCACTGTTGTCTAGTTATTTATTAAAGTGTATGCTGCCCCTCAATAATTCTGCACTCCTATTAGTCCAGAGTGTGCAAGCCCTGGATTAGTTTTTGTACTAGAGCAGGGGTAGGCAACCTTGGCTCTTTTATGATTCGTGGACTTCAACTCCCAGAACGCTGGCTCAGGAATTCTGGGAGTTGAAGTCCACGAGTCATAAAAGAGCCAAGGTTGCCTATCCCTGTACTAGAGCAACCAATAAGCCCTTCCTTGTAAGGTGCAGAATATATAAGAACATATATATTCTCCCAACTATTCTCCAGATAAAGCCTAGTTGGCTTTAATAACATGTGGCAGCTCATACTGCATATTAGAGTAACACTAAAGATTAGCACAAGAGCAAGAAACAATCTGACAATGATATTTAAGAATATTTAGATTAAATGAATGTGGGGTTAAATTAAATAGGGTTTACATATGGAAGAAATCAGGTGAAATGAATAGGCCCCTTTCACTGGATTTCCAGTGTATCTCAAAGGATTTCTGAAATAACAGCAGAAAAATATGCATTTCTCTACATTATAACAGAAGTTACATTTTCTTTTCCAATTTTTGTATCTCATGTAATAGCTGCTTTAATTTTGTGGATAGTTTCACAGTTCTACAGCATCGTGTTTAAACAGTTTTAGTCCCCTAGAATGTTTTCTAGCACCCCTGCCAAACTACAGTTTGATTAACTCAAGGCTCTTCCAGAATAGTGTTTGCCTATGTATTTGTATAAGTGTGTGTGAGAGAGAAAAAAAAGAGGGAGGGAGGGAGGGAGAGAGAGAGAGAGAGAGAGAGAGAGAGAATTGGATATTATCTGCTCTTGCTAAAATACTTTTTTTCTTTGTAAAAGTAGGCTTAAGCTAGATACTGTCTAGTAAAATCATTGCAAAATTCTGTGTGCGCTTACTGTAGCCAGGGGTAGGCAACCCTGGCTCTTTTAAGATTCGTGGACTTCAATTTCCAGAATTCCTGAGCCAGCGTAGCTCAGCTTGGAAACCTCTCCCTTTCCCCTCAGCATGGCTGGCTCAGGAATTCTAGGAGTTGAAGTCCACAAGTCATAAAAGAGCCAAGGTTGCCTACCCCTGCTTTAGGCTATATCCCTTGCTCCAGAAAAATTTATTGAGTCTCACTAAAATAAATGTTGCAAATATACTTTACTCATAAAAGGTCACAGTTCTAAAGAATTAACTTTTTGAGACTTTAAAGCTTCAATATAGTATTAAATATTCTTAGTACTCTTGTCTCAGGAGCTATATATCATATAGTACAGGGGTCCTCAACCCCCGGTCTGTGGACCGGTACCGGGCCGCGGCATGCCAGCAATGGGTCCGCACAAACAAGCAAAGCCCCATCCGTGAGATGCAGACAGCACACAAAACCATGCACTCTCCAGTCCATGGAAAAACCTCTCTCCACGGAACTGGAGCCAAAGGCAGGATACCATACTTGTCAGAAAGGTGCATTAGGTGTTTAAATGTTGCTGTAGTAACGTTTATTTATAATTACATTCTACGTGATTCTCTGAAAGCAATACCATCTATCCACATTTAGCTGAACTTCAAGTCCACAGAAAAGCTGCAGATAAGAATAATCAGAGGAACAAAAATAATATTCTGTGTTTGTTGCTGCTGTATCTAAATAACTTATACATTCTCCCTAGATGTTTTGATATGTACAAAACCATAGAACACTTCAGTGACAAAGGCTAGATAGTTCACCACTAATAACTGTAATACCACTAGCCCAAAACACACACACACACACACACACACACACACACACTCCAACTATGCCAATTCCATAACAGAATTGACAAACTAGATGAATCAACAATTGTCAAACAATTGAAATAGCTCAAACGTCAGCGTCATGTACTCACTTTGAAGCTAAGGCTGGTTTTGCTCAAGTTAATCTCTTGCCTAGGAACATTATTGTAGGAGGAGTGGCAAAGCCTGGGATTGGAGTCAAAAGAGGAATCAACCTAAAGTCTCTACGTTCAACTCCTCTTGAATTCTGTTAACCCTTATCAAGTGCCAAAATAGTGCTAACTCCTAGTTGACTAGTGTCCATGGAGAGTCTCAATCATCCAAAAGAAGCTTCTTGGATGAGAAGCAAAATGTTTTCAAGGAAAAACCAAGGAAGTCCTTTTGAAAATCACATTTGGGACCTTAGTTTACTAGATTCCTGTGCATGGGCATGAACAAAAAATCAGCTTAATTGAAACTTAATGGTGTGGCCCTGATCTTTATACTAGAAATGAAAAAGCTAAATTACAGAATAATCTTGAAATAGGACTCTAGTTTATTTTGAAAATGAACATACTATTCAATAACCAAACGTAGGCAGGGTGGCGTGGAGGAAGCAGGTAAAAAAGAAATCATAAAAATGAAAGACATTGGCTGAATCATGAAAGCGACATGAGAGCTATGGTTTCCTTTTCGGTATGTGTACATAATATATTCAGTCTGAAAATAAATCAGATTTTATATTAGCTCTCAGGTATAATTCCACCATCACTACCACCAAATCTGTTATGCTGTCTTACTGTGGCAGGTGTGTTTGTTCTTGGGAGGGATGACTGAAGGACAGCAGAAGTGCATGCCGAGAATACATAATCCCAGCAAGGTCACCCATGGCATGACAGTCATTCTAGCTGCCAGCTGGCACCCATATTGGGAAACACAGAGATCTACTGGAGACAGATGTTCACTTTTTCATAATTTCATGTGGTTTTAAAACTGGAAGAAGAAACATCAATAACCTGGATATGCTGATGACAAAACTTTTGATTGCTTCATATCAGGAGTTCCTATCAGTGACATCTATTGTTAGAGTCACTACTAGTAGGAGAAGTTACAATGAGAGGACAGAATAATGGGATAAGGAAAAAGGTTGAAAAAGATACAAGAGAAGGACCTAAAGGGAGGTCCTGCTGTTAATAGAAAGCAGGATAGAAAAATAGGGAGAAGAGTATACTTCAGGAAAATAAATAGCTAAGGAGAATAGAGAGTTGGTCTCTGACAGAAGGCCACCTGAAGAGACTAGAAGCATTTGAAATGTGGATTTACAGGCAGCTGTTACGTATAAGCTGGATTGACAAGATCAGAAATGAGGAGGTGATAAGGCGCCTGGAAAGCCAAGGGAAATCATCAAAACAATCAAAAAACGAAAATTAGAATATTTCGGACATGTGATGCGACATCCAGAAAAATACGACATACTCCATTTAATCCTCCAGGGAAAGATGGAAGGCAAACGAGGTCCAGACAGAAGAAAAACATCATGGTTTCAAAATCTAAGGGACTGGTTTGGACAAAACTCAGCAGCACTTTTTCGTGCGGCTGCTGATAAAAACAGGATCGCCAACGTGATTGCCAATGTCCAATAACAGATATGGCACAAGAAGAAGAAGAAGAAGGAGAATTAGATGAAGACATAGTTATAATAAACATTTTACCCACTGTCAATCTTTATGACACGGTATTTATGCTTTCTGTTATAGTGATACCTTGCTTCAGTGGTTCAATAAAAAGGAAGTTGGGTCCAGGTTTCCCAATTCTCCATTAAATTGAGGAATACCTCATATGTGATGATTTCATTATAAATGGCATTTGCATAATTGTATAATAATGTCATTACATCTATTATTTAAAGTAAATACAAAGGAATTTTGTGCATTGCATTCAAAAACTAAAAATTCACTGTACTATAAATTTGTTCTGAGACTACATTCTAAAAGCAATATTCATGGTACAATGACTTTACCAAACCATAAACCTAATCTAATTGACTATACAGATCTTATTTTTTTATTAAAATTAATTATATTCATTATCTTTCATATGATCTACAAATTTCCAATATTTGGGATTACATAAGTATACGGTTAATTTTTTAACACATTTTTTACTTACGATGGCAATGGACCCAGAAATTTTGCTCGTAGGTAGTTGAGGTTGTACATCAGTACACTATGCTACTGGACACGATGTTACAACTATTTTTATAATGGTCATGTAAAGAGGTCACCAAGGGAATCAAGTGGTCATTAAATGTGATCACTTGACCACAGTGTTTGTGTGCATGTGTGTGCAAGTCATAACTTTGAGGATGGGTCATAAATAGCATTTTTGAATTCCATAGTAACTGGACTTAACTAGTTCTTAAGTGACCAGTTGCAAACTGTGGACTACCTACATGAGATATTATTGGAATGAAACCAGTAAGATAAATTCAAATGAATTATATTGCTCCTATTAATAATCTATCTTTAAAACGAGCAATTGACATATAAAACTGGTAAATTCAAAAATGAACGTAAAATTCTAAGACATTTCTGGGAGAAACCTCTACCCACTGGGACAGCTTCTGGAGATTTGTATGGCACCCTCCCTTTCTAATATTTAGGAAAACTGTGAAAATGTAACATTTCAAAATTTTACACTATTATAATTGGGGAGCACAATTTATGTAAATTACAATACGGCTTTCAATTTTTTTTCTGTTTATTACTCGTTTCATGGGAAAGAGCGCTAGATATCTGTTCAATGTGTGATAGTATAAAGTAAGTATATAAACTCAGTTTGGGAAGTGCAGATTTCTCTCCTATTCTGCTTATTTTTCCAGTTAGCAGCTTATGTAAGTTATTTAAATCTGAATATTATTTGAACTAAATTTTAACTGACAGCAAATGGAACCATTTCTGGTTTGGAAAGACTGAAAGAAATGGCTAACAATGTGTGCAGGTGCATGTGGTGATCCCATGCACCATGTGTCTGTTCAGTTCTAGAGAACAATATGCTTAAATAACAGCAATTGTGTTCTTTACATGTCAACCATCTGACCACATCCAAAATGATACGAAGGACAGAGAAGAGAGAAAGCTCAAAGCGCATCCCTGAAGAGAAGGCTATTTCCTGTTCTAAGATCACTCTGCATGAATAATGCTAGCAGCAACCTACTTTAAGCTGTCATGCTGAGAAGGGGAAACTGTGAAGTCTAAATACTTCCAGCTTTTCCTAAGGCGCACTTACACAAATCACATACCCTATTCTTCATGCTACTTCACATGCGCACGCTGCAAATGAACTGACAGTCAAATCATCACACTGTGAAAACCTGGGCGACCGTGATGACATTGCCCATAACTGGAAAAAAGAGCTAGTGCTGCTAATTGATGCAAATAGGTAGCAACCGGTCTACTATGTATAAAATATTATGTCACGAATGAAGGCGAATATTTGTGTTCCAGGATAAAGTTGCAGGATCCAATCTGGGTCGGTCACTGGGACCAGAGATTTTTTGTCTTCCGAGCTTTTAGACTCGTGCTGGAGCCCATCCTCAGAGAACTCCTTTCTAGAGAGAAGTTATAAGTCCAAAAGCTCGGAAGAGTAAACCTCTGGTCCTGGTGACCAGCCCAGATTGGATCCTGCAAAATATTATGTCTTCGCTACACATCAGAGATATCACAGAGTAGCTTCTTGCGGTATATTACAACATCTATCACGACACCATTAACAAATTAATTTATATCTATTATATGTCTTTTAATTGTTCTACAAACATGTATGCTGCATGTTTTCTTTGAAATATAATACTGTTGATGAACTCTTAAATAATAGGTGATGAAGTCCTGGAGGCTGCAGAGACGATAAACAATACAGAAATGCGTTCTGTGCAGGGCTGTGCAATCCATTTTAGGATGATCACCCAAATCAACTTTTGCTCAATGGTTAGGGTGGCTGTATTGCTTGAAAGACTTGTCCTGCTATTTGGGAAACAGCTTCTAAGTTTGGTTGTGTAGTCACTTCATTTCATAGAATGACATGATCCCCCCCCCCAACTACCTCTGTGATTGTCATAGACCAGCGGTTTTCAACCTGTGGGTCGCGACCCCATTTGGGGTCGAATGACCATTTCACGGGGGTCGCCAAACAATGCAGTCCGCCATTTTTTCCCCTTTTCCTTAGCTGTGCTACTCCCTTTTATTCTATTGGCTTTTGAAAGCCAATAGAATAGACTCCCTTGAATAGAGTCTAATTCTATTGGCTTTCAAAAGCCAATAGGAATTGTCCAGGCTGTCTCTGCCCGGATGAGCCTGCCAAAAGCCCCAGTCTACAAGTCCTCGACTTACGACTGGTTGGGTAGTCCTCGACTTACGACCAGTTGGGGTCGTGACATTAAAAAGGTTGAGAGCCACTGTCATAGACAATTGCTGAATTAGCAATGAAAACAAAACATACAGCCTCAGTAAAGAAGCTTATGAGGTAGGAAGCAGCTAACTGCTCAATGAATGATCCTCCCGTCCTGGCTCCTCCTCTTTCCATCCTGTGCATAAAAAAAAAAAAATTATATCCAACAGTTTTAACTTTTCACCTAGGCCAGGGCTAGGCAACCTTGGCTCTTTTATGACTCGTGAACTTCAACTCCCAGAATTCCTGAGCCAACTGGCTCAGGAATTCTGGGAGTTGAAGTCCATGAGTCATAAAAGAGCCAAGGTTGCCTAGCCCTGACCTAGGCCTTTGGCAAGAGGGAGGGACATCTCTCTTTTCAAGTCACCTGGTCTGTTGAGCTTGCCATTTTTTATTTGTTATTGATTTTTTGTAATTTCTTTGTTGGAAGCTGCCCAGAGTCATTGAGAGTTGGGTGCCATACAGGTAATCCTTGTCATACAACAGTAATGGAGCCTGGAATTTTGGTTGTTAAGTCATTGTGGTGGTAAGTTGAGGTATCATGTGACTGGAGTCAATTTTACAATAGTTTTTATGATGGTCATAAAGCAAGCCTCATGGTCATAAAGCAAATCATATGGTCATTAAATGAATCACATGGTCATTAAGCAAATGCATACTTCAGAAAGAGAGGGGTTTTTGTCGGAAACTGGCAAAAAATATTGCAAATTTATTTATTTATTTATGAGACTTATATACCGCTTTAAGTGCAAGCACTCTCTAAGCGGCGTACACCAGTAAGCAATGTGTGTGTGTTTCACGGGTATTTATATGTAGGTCTTTGGTTTGTTCGGGTTTTCTCCCGCGTAAAATTGGAAGTGTCTTGGCGACGTTTCGATGAAGTCCCATTCGTCACACACACACACACATATATATATATATATATATATATATATATATACACACACACACACACACACACACACACACACACACACACACACACACACACATATACATACACACATTGCCCCCAACAATCTGGGTCCTCATTTTACCTACCTCGGAAGGATGGAAGGCTGAGTCAACCTTGAGCCGGTGAGATTTGAACTGCTGACCCGCTGAACACAGTCAGCTAAAGTGGCCTGCAGTACTGCACTCTAACTGCTGTGCCACCTCAAATCTCAGTCATGTGATCAGAGGGCCAAGCAGGCATCAATAGAAAATATCAATAACAGATACTTCTTCAGGCAATGGATAAAGACCAGTGGAGTTTTGAAGAAAGATGACTTAGATGTAGGAGTTGGCAAAAGCAATCTGTGTTATAAGTTAACATGAACCTTTTATGGTGTGCCTCAGAATATTTTTTATCCTAACCCCAACTATTCCATTAAAATACTGTAATTATTTCTGGAAGCAGCTTTGTTTCATTTACTGTGTATACAGCCTTGTGAAAAACTTTATAGAAAAGAAGTATGTGAAATAAATGGGATTTATTAACAAGAATAATTCAACAGACCATACACTAGAATAAAGAAGATTTAAAAAAAAAAAACCATTCAAGACTGCATGCAGTTACAAACGACCACCTATGTATATTGCTGTTATTGTAAATTCTTTGGGAGTTTTTTTTTTTAAAATAATCAACATACAATTTTTAACAAACAAACCAATAAACATGCAATGATACTGTACAAAGTGGTCAGGGATAAAATTGTTAGGTGTTCTCAATTTTATAAAGGAATTGGAAGATTACTCATTTTAAAACTGCGCCTATTTCAGAGCTTATATAATAGTTTTTATTTTGTTCTTTAAAATAATGGGGACTGTGGAAACTATGCTGCTGATTTTTAGCAATTTTCTGACATTCAACAGTGCAACCAAAGAGAATTCTAAGAAGTACCAAAAGTTATTTGTTCTGTCTGCAAATTTCCTTTGACAATTAATACAATTTGAGAATGTACGAGTGATAATAATACCACTACCATCATTAATTTTCCAGTTAAAATATGGATTGTGTGGGTTAGAGGTGAACTGTATACTAAAGTTTTTGTATTTATTGCAATTTTTATGCAAGTGTTTCCTGAGTCCTGAAAATTATTTCAAAGGCTTCCCCAGGCTAAAAAGGTTGAAAAAGGCTAGACTAGAAGGCTCAACTTCAGCAGACTCATTCAGTAAAACAAGCCCCCTTTCCAGCAACTCTGCAATGTAATCTTAAAAGGAGAGTATAAATTCTATTATCAGATACTGCAGTAGATTAGCTGCTATAACCTTTAAGACAGGGGTGGGGAACACGGAATTCTGGGAGTTGAAGTCCACAAATCATAAAGAGCCATCGTTCCCCACCCCTGCTTTAAGAGATGATACCTAAAGTTGTCTTAAAGTAAAGCTTCAGGCAAGCAACAGCTTAACAGCCCTGGTTGAAATTGAACCTTTGGAAACTCAAAGATTTTTCCCCCTTGCCTTCCATCCAATCGGAAATCACTCATTATCCTATCTATATTAGTAAGGTGACCAACCGTCCTCCTTTAGGGAGGACAGTCCTCCTTTTGTGAGTTCTGTCCTCCCTCAAAAAGTGCCCTCCTACATGTCCTCCTTTTCGATATTTGAAGAGTAATCTGCAGGGCTTTTTTTTCCTCACAGAACGCTCAGAACAGCATTCCGGCACCTTTTTTTTATTTTTGTTTTTCAACTTTTGCATGAGCTGTGCTATTCCCACTACTGGCTTTCAAAAGCCAATAGGAATTGCTGCTGAGCGCGCCAAAACACCCGCTGGCAAACTTTGCACATGCAAGTTGTCTGTATAATTGTTGCAATGAATAAAATGTTTCTTTTATTTACAATATTTTTTTCTTCAATTTATTTGTGTCCTCCTTTTCATTGTAAAAAAGTTGGTCACCTTAATATTAGTAACTCTGGGCTTGAGGCCAATTCCTTATGTCAGTCCACTCATGGCATTACAGTATAACCTACTCCTGAACCACTACAGTGAAATGAAAATTTCAAACCAGGCAACAGTGTATTTTCCCCATAAATTCCCATCAAACCAATATCATTGTATATATTTCTATCTTTTTTCATTAGAGAAATACTTCAACTCCTACATGCTATATTTCTTCCACTTCTACAATATTTAGCGGTAAGTAGTACCTTTATTTTAAGCATACTCATGGTGCTTTCAATATTAAATGTTCTCTTCCACTGTTCTCAAAAGAATATGATGAGCATGGACAGAGAGGAGAATGTTATTTAATTATTCATATAGTTCTAAGTATTTCCCAAATGATTTTTATGATTATTAAGAAACACTTCAAAAGGAAATGCAGTTTTCACTTAAAAAAGGAGTTACGTTTAACCTTTTACATTAGTCTCTATATGATGTAGTTAAGTCATTTGTGATAAAACTTCGATAGTCTTTTTGAGACAGGGCTACCCAGATTTATTTGATAGAATATCTTAAATAGACTTTAATATTAGTTAATTGGAAAAGGGATAAATTTTGAATTAGAGAAAGGCTTATTTCTTTATTTAAACAATGTATAAGGCTTCCCATCTACCAAAAGCAGGAAGTGTATAAAGATTAAAATCACCACCATTAACAGTTAACAAAACCCAAATCCCAGACAAAACAAAAACAATCTAACTCATAAAGAATATATAACCATATTCAACAGCAAAGCTCTCCTAATTACCCAGCCCAAATGCTTGAGGCAACAAGTTCTTTAATGCCTTACAGAAGGCTAAGAGTTCAAGGTAAATATCAGAGGATGCTGTTCCATAGGGAAGGTGGCTGCCACAGATAAGACATGATTTCAGAATCCAACAAGACGACATTGTTTGATCCCATATTAGGTCCCCAATGTTTCCGGCTTTGCAGACTGGTGGGGGGGGGGAAGGATGGTTTTGCGCGAGAAGGCAAGTCTGTGTGCAGCTCCATTTGTTTTGAGTGGTGTGCACACACACCTGTCGCACACTTAAATGGAGTGTGCGCACATGCTCGCCAGCTGCTTCCACGGCCCGGTTGTAAATCCTTCATGGCCCACTAGTAGACCGTGGTCCAAAGGTTGGGGACCCCTAGTTTAACAGAATGAACCCAGAGTATACCTTACTTGCTAGATCTGATGGTATGAGCAGAGACAATGGGAAATAAGTGGTCTCACAAAGAGCCTGGCCCCAGCAATGTAGAGCTTTAAAGGTAACAACCAGCACTTTGAATTGTACTTCGAAGCCCACTGGGAGCCAGTGCAGCTCACAGCAGTGGTATTATATGGACTACCAAGAAACACCAAAAATAGGATTGAGGTGAAGCTTCTCTCCCATCTAACCTCTTCCACTTCCCCAGCCTCCAGGCATTGGGAAAGAATCTCAATGACATCAACTGTTGGTCCAGGCAGAGATGTATAACTGAGTATCATCAGCATACACCATGCCAAAAGATAACCTCACCCAGCAGCTTAATGTGGATATTAAATAACAGCAGGGAGAACAGAACCCTGTGGCATCCTACAAGGCAGGATCTCAAGTTCAATCTCCCTTTGTTAACCCTGACTGGAACCAAACCCAGAGGAAGGAGGAGAACCAACTTACTATCATGCCCCCCCCAATCCCCTAAATTGGCCCCAAAAGATGCAGTAATAAATGGTATCAAAGGCCACAGAGGGATCAAGGAGAATTATATTGTGAATTTGGGCTGCAGCTGAACTTCACAATACTTATTCTGATCTTGTGCTAAAGTGCAGATAGCTGAGTATCAAACCTTTTCTTTAATGCAGACATGTGTCTCAATCTCATACTAAAGAAAGTATATCTTTTTCCCTTCAGTGAGGTTTGATCCCATATTAGATTTCTTCATGATTTATATATTCTATTAATTACTGTGTTATATAAGCTATTTGCTGAGTGGCAAGAAACAAATATTGGGGAGAAACAGAATTCATGAGATGAGATGTATGAATACTGAGAAAAAATCCTCGGCGTTAATAGGTGATGATGGATAGGGTTATCTTCAATAAAGAAGGACAAAATATAGAAGAAAATATGAGGTCCTGATCATTTCACTTGATACAAAATTTTGACCTTTCTACTTTATATTTGAACAGTAGCAGGTGCATTTACATTCGTTTCGCAGTTGCAATTTAATCTACATCAGTGGTTCTCAACCTGTGGGTCGGGACCCCATTTGGGGTCGAACGACCATTTCACGGGGGTCACCAAACAAGGCTGTCCGCCATTTTTTCCCCCTTTTCTTTGGCCACGCCCCTGGCACACGGTGATGTATAAGTGGTTGGGGGTCACCACAACATGGGGAACTGTATTATGGGGTTGTGGCATTGGAAAGGTTGAGAACCACTGATCTACATAATATCACAGTGCAATAGTATCCACTAAAAGTCTTACTGGCAACATATAGTCAAGCAGAAAAGTCAATTTTATTTGATATATTTATATTGCAATTAGTATAAAAATAGTTTCTAAAACTTGTGCTTTAAGTGGTATCTGAAATACTAGATTCCCCATCAGCTGTGATTTAATTTCCAAAATAACATTGGTTCCTCCTTTCTTCACAGCAAGGAATCTCAGCCTATCTGTCTTGTGCCAGGCAGGCACAAGTTGTGGCTGACTACTAACAAAAGGCCTGAGTTAATTACTGTGAATAGTTTAACAAATTACCATTAAAACTTGAGTCCGTTCCATATAAATGCTTATCCGGCTCTCAAACAGCAGTTCAACAACTCCAGATTCCAGCAATGGGATTTAATCTCTAGTTCTAGCAATGGCTGATTTAATTTCTTCTTGGCAGAGCTGTATGAAATTGTAACACCGCTACAAAAGTACCCTGGCATTTCCCCAGGAGCATTTTGCACTTCAGCTTCAGTGTAGGAAGTGTTTCATAAGTCACTTTAACCAATTACTTTGCTACTGAAATAGTACATCGTTTAATGATGTTTTGCCAATTGGGTAGCCATTCCAATAAAATAAGGAAACAAGGCCTGGAACTCTGTGTCCATTACATATTAAACAAAGTGAAAAATTCTTAGGTCGGACTGTAAGACTGGGTCAAGTTTCGCTTGCTGTCAAGTTATGTATGTTTGTAAAACATATATTACAAAGAGTTGCTTTTGTGACAGGTTATTATAAAAGCAATGCTTCTTTTAAAGTACAGGTGCCTCTGCATGATCTTTCTCCTTGTGTGCATAAACTAGTATTTAGCAGTGGCTGATAAAATGCTGTGGTTATTGTGCTTTATTGTATAATCTGTAATTAACAGTATTGCTGAACAACTGTTTGTGCTGGTGCATCTTGTTATCTTCTTGCTTTTAACACTGGTTTCTGGGACTCAAATTTTACTTGAACATGTTAGAATCTTTCGGTGGCTTCATCTAGAAGGGGTGGGGGGAATTATGGCCCCTTTATGACTTGTGGACTTCAACTCCCAGAATTTAGGGAGTTGAAGTCCACAGGTCATAAAAGGGCCATGGTTCCCCACCCCTGATCTAGAAATTGAAAGAATGTCATAGATGTTCCTAAAGAATGGTCTCCAAAGTGGATATGACCAGTCACCAGTAAATTATAATGTTTGCAGAAGTGCAATAAAATTTATTCTGCTACTGGGAATAATTCTTACAACAGGAGAACTGTTTGTATAAATACTTGAACAAAGAAAATGAATGAGATAAATAGCCAGAAAGACACATACATACATGAAATCTCATTATATGCTAAATTAATATCTTGGGGCATTAGATTGATAGGACATTAAAAAATAGGAAGAAAAATGGGGAAACAATGGAGAGAAGGAAAAAGAGGAGGATCAAATGAGGGACTTGGAATTTTAAATGGAAAGGCTAGAAAAAGAAAGAAGAAAACATGGTTGGTAGAAGGAGGGCTGAAAACCATTAACAGGGAAAATCTTCACAGCTTTTACTTCTGATAAATACCCTTCTGATTTAATCTTTTCAAGTGCAGCAATTCTATAAAGAAGCTCACAATGTGCTCCAAACATATTAAATGGCACAACAATGTTGGGAACTCCCATTCTAATAAAAAAAAAAACCCAAGGAATTTGAATATAGAAGTCAATTTCTTCCCATATTCTCAATTTTCCAATGAGAACTTTTCACAATCTGATTACAAAATCTAAGCATCAGTAAAGAACTCTGACACACATTTTGAGAATTTTGTTTAGAACCTTTATACACTATATTTTAAGAAAAACTCAATTCCTGTTGTTTTCTTTCTGTCTTTTTGAGAAACATTTCTGTGGTTAGTGCAGCCTACAGCCTTAGAATTTCTCCAGCCCAAATGATTCCGTTCAACTTTTTCAGCTCAACCAGAACAGTTAAGTGCTGCCATCTAGCTGAGCCTCACTAGGTCATTTTTAAACAGCAGAACATAAACCGCAAATCAAAAGATAAAGTTGAAATGACAACTGAGTATTCCTCTTATCCAGATATGATTACTTTTGATAACTGAGTGCATATCAATCCTATATATAGGATTTTTTTAGTGTTAATTCCTTGTAGGCAAAGATATTCTCTCTAGAATCCCCCCAAGACAAGGTTTGAACATATAGTGGAAAAGGCATTCAAACATACATTTTTAACCAAGTATTATTTGCACAACTGGTTTAAATTACCAAAAACAGCCTCCATCCTGATATAGCACATAATAGTAGTTATAAGGCCAAAAATCCAAGCCTGATTTATAATAATAATAATAAAAAAGAATAACATTCCTAGTTTAAATATGCAAAAGCTGGATAATACGGTGTTATAGTTATCGTGCTAACATTATTTTCCTAAACATTAAAAATGTCCAGTTATTTCTTATAATTTAATATGTAATGAATTATTCATATTGTTATATATTTACATAATGCAAATGCACCATCAGCTTTTAAGATAATAAACAAGGATAATTAAAAGCTGCGAAGCTTAATCTTCAAACCTTGACAATTAAAAAACGGTTCAGTACTTACCATAATGTGATTGAAATGCCTGTGGTTTTACGACCTGATTACAGTGGTTACACATCACCAAATAGAAATCATCATGAGCTGGGCAAAGACCAAATATTGGCATATCTAAAATAAAAAGGACAAAAATATATCTCACTGCTAATCAGAATCAGCATACAATTTATGTAAAAGTAGTATTTGATGTTATCATAATTGAAACCCTGATATCATTATTTCAAAGGCAGCAGGGGGCAAAGGCCCAAAGGGAGAAAATGAGTATGCAATTATTCAACTATTTATATTTATAAAAGCATTTCTAAGTCATCTGGCTCCTCAGAAAAAACTCCCCGTGATTTCCAATTTAAAACACAATAATTTAACAAGATAAGATACTGTATAGAGGAGAGTTAAGAATAGGGAAAAATATTTAAAAACCAAGACTGGAGATAAAATGTTCAAAATATTTTGAAAATTATTCAGCCAGAACCACATGGACAAAACACATTAATCGATTTCCTAGAACTAAACATGAATATGCCAAATTAAGATATTTATTATAACATAGTTTTTTTTCCCAGTTGGATCCAGAAAGTTTCTATCCTAAGTCTCTTTACTCCTATATCTGAATAGTGAGAAATATAGAATGACTTCCAAAGAAGATTATCAGCCAAACGAGCTTCATATAAGATTTTCTCATATTTTTACCAAATGTATTATGTTTTCTTCTTCACCATAAATATTTATTATTACTTTGCCATAATTCACATATAACTGAACAAGGAACAAATTTATATTATGTTAAACCAAACACTGTTAAGCCTGGGCAGAGTAATTAATAATTAGTACCAAAATAACATACTGAAGCTATACTGAAGGTTGACCAGTTAGTTTGTGATTTAGCTTGCAGATATGTAGGAAATTAATTAGGATATTTATTAAAATTATATGCTGCCCACTTCGCTATCCATTTATGAATCTATAAAACACCTGTTCGTAACAATGGATATTCTGGGCTTGCTTCCTAGTACAAGCAGAAGAATTAGCTTTTAGTTTGATTGAACAGCATATTATAACTAAACCATCTAATGTCCCAGAAGTATATTTCTTGTTAGAGAAAGTGAGAGAAAATGAATAAGAAAATGCATGTAAACAAACAAAAAAAAAACATTCTATACTTCAATAACATCCTATTTAGCATTATTATTATTATTGATCATCGCACAGTCAGCCAGATGTTCAGACTGGATTTGGCATTTTGTCTACCTATCGAGTCCTTACCCAGGACCTGGGATAGGCAGATGTGATGTTTGATGGTATTACAGATATCATCGCAGGATGGAAGCAGTTCCTAGTAAGGCTGCCTTTTGCAATTGACTAATAGCGAATTTGTCAATGCCAATGGTGTTCAAGTGGTGCTCCAGTTGTTTTGGGATTGCACCCAAGGAGCCTATGACTATTGGTACTAGCCTTGCTTGCTTTTGCCACAGTCTTTCTATTTCTATTTGTAGGTCTTTGTATTTTGTTATCTTCTCCAGTTCTTTCTCTTCTATTCTGCTATCTCCAGGCACTGCCACGTCCACTATCCAGACTTTTTTGTCTTTCTTATCGACAATTGTTATTATTATTATTATTATTATTATTATATACTATTTAGTGTTTTAAGAGATTTTCTTTTTTGTCATATGACTAAGATAATATGCTATCTAAAATCTTTGGGATAGAGATTTACAAAAAGGGTTCTCATGAGACCCTCTGAGAGTTTAGCAAAACTCAGGGACCCCTTTCTCAGAAAAATGTAACTATACTTATAAAATACATACTATATATATTTAATAGGTAATAGTACAAAGAAAAGCAATTATGCTCAAACAATTACCACAATATTTGGAAATTACAAATATGTAATACAGTAATAAATATGCTTTATTAATTCAATAATTCATTAACGAGATAAGGTACATTACAGTTAGATGTCTATGAACTCAGTCATCTATCTGCTGACACACACACACACACACCCCGCTGAGTTCTATGGACCCAGGTGAAGATCCCCTACTTACAAAGCTTAGAATTAATACATATTAAATATTGCTAACAAGTTGTTATAGCTTCGGCCTCAGTTAGTATTTGGATGGAGGCCTGCCTCGGAAGCTACAATTGAAGGCTAGACTGGGAAGTCAATTAAAAAAAAAATCTTGGAAGAATGCGACAAAGCTATTTTTGTTACTAAATTTTGTAGCCAAGAAAAATACCTAGATGCAGTCAGCAGCAGATAAGTTCAACCTGAGAGTATCTTTATATATGTTGTGGTTCAGCAAAGAGTCAAATATTTGGAACATCGTTGCATGTTACTATATAGAAGAAGCAAGCAGTTATACAGGAATATAATCCTAACTGGCAGACTGTAAAACCAAAGTATCTCCTGAGGTTTTTCAAAACCTCTGAATATTAAATCTCGCACATAGAATAAAATGTGTGGGCTTTTCCCTACTAGACCTTATAGTATAATTCATTATACTCTCTCCAAATATTCTAAAATAATATAATTTTATATTTTTGACAAAAGTTCAATGTTAGCAAGTTCTGGAATACACCGAGCAAAGATTTCCTGTTACTAATGTAGTAGAACATCTTCTGAAATATGTGTGTATGTGTGTGTGTAGATAGATAGATAGATAGATAGATAGATAGATAGATAGATAGATAGATAGATAGATAGACAGATAGATAGATAGAAATATTCCATGTGAATACATAATGTCAAACTAGATAATCAGATAATAATAATTATTACTAAAGTATTTTTAAAGTTAAGTTCTATTAGTATTTTTGTTTAATTTATACCTCAACTTTATAGCCAGAGACACTCAAGATGACTTTGTCAGTAATTTATAGTAGATAATTTATAGTAGACACCTGGCTCATTTTCATTTATTATGTAATGAACACACTATATTAGTTAAAATAGTTTAAAAATCATTCACAATTAAGAGCTAAATAATTTCAATTCTTTACTCAACAAAACAGCCTACATAACATTCATAGTTTTGTAGCTAATTTAGCATGGGCATAGCATAGAATCTAACATCACTGTGGGTGAGACAAAAGCAAACAGAACACAGAGATGTGTCGGGAAAGATGGACTTTACTTATTTGTTTAGCAGGTATTTTCTTACTCAGCTGTAATTATAACAATAATGAATACAGTACATTCCATTAAATTTAGTTCAGATTACAACCAGGAATGTATGAAATTCTTCATGCTAGAAAAAAAAAGCACTTCAAGTTTGAAACATTTCCCACATGGCTAGGGATTATCATTTATGTTTGTTTCACAAACATGATAAAGTGAATGAGCTACTAAACGCTTGGTTATTTTAAGAAAACTAGGGACGCTGGTAAAATATTTTGGAACAGTTTGTTTGGTTGGTAAGGAAAATAAAATACTGCATGTCTTCATACTTCCTTAAAATTTTAACTTTAATCCTTCCACTATGATCGACAATTTACTGAAGGAAATTCTTCAATATGTATTTATTTTGATATGCCAACCTAGATATTTATACTAACACTTTTTGTTCTCGGGATCATTTTTTACTTTGATAACACATGTAATCAAAGGAAATTGAATGAATGAAAACCACATTTCTTTCTGCGATTTCTACATCCGTTGTGGAAGTCTCAGAAGAGATCACTGAATTTGCTGTTAAGAATTAATATGTTTTACAATGTTAATAAAGTGCTAAAACTAAATTTACCGAGAATGCATAACCCTAACCCTGGAAACTGCAACTGGTACAAAATGCCCATGTTAACTAGGACAATCCAATATTGTCATATAATATCATTATTGGTTGTTGTATGTTTCCTGGGACAATTCAAGATCCTGATGATCCTTCATGGCTTGGAGCTTGATTATCTTCATGACTGCTTACTCCAAAACATAAAAGAGAGTAAGACAAGAACCAATGGATGGAAGCTTGGACAAGGACAAGGGGGGACATGATAGCAGTATTCCAATATCTCAGGGGCTGCCATAAAGAAGAGGGAATCAAGCTATTTTCCAAAGCACCTGAAGGCAGGACAAGAACCAACGGGTGGAATCAAGGAGAGAAGCAACCTAGAACTAAGGAGAAACTTCCTGACAGTGAGAACAATTAATCAGTGGAACAACCTGCCTCCAGAAGCAGTGAATGCTCCAACACTGGAAGTTTTTAAGAAGAGACTGGACAGCCATTTGTCCGAAATGGTGTAGGGTTTCCTGCCTGAGCAGGGGGTTGGACTCGATGACCTCCAAGGTCCCTTCCAACTTTACTACTATTACTAAAATTACTAAAGCTGTTCACTGAGAAATCCAAACTTGAATTAAAGAAGAATTTCCTGACTATCAGAGCTATTAAGCAATGGAACAGCCTGCCTCCTAAAGTTGTGGGTGTTCTATCGCTATATATGTTCAAGAGAAGACTGGGTAGCCGTTTGTCCAGAATGGTGTAAGGACTCCTTCACTGGGAATGAGGTAGGACTAGAAGACCTCCAAGATCTCTCCCAACCCTAAGATTTTGCCAAAAGTGTTTACATTACTTCCTATTCTATAATTCTGGGTAATTGATAAACATATTTTACTAATGTTCACTGAACCCAAAACCTTGCTGACAAGCAGAGCAACTGAGAAATCACTGAACTTTTGTTTGGCCCTCTGGACATATGCTAACAGAGTCTGCAGGACCACTTATTTGAAGAGAAGGATCACAGTTCAATATAGAATTAGATACAATTAAAATTAGGCATTAGTACCTTCCTGGCACAAGACTGGTAATTAGGACTGGAGAAAAGGAATAACTTTCCAATATAGAGAAAGTAAGTGATCTTATTTGTTGGCAGCCACAGGCATTCATAAGTGTAAAATAACAAGATAAAAACTTGATTTTCACCTCACAACTGCTTTTATCAGCTTAATTCTCCCCACCCTCATAGATATTGCCCATTTCAACTGAATTGCAAAGAATAGCAACACAATTCTTTCTTTTTGCTGATAAGGATATAATCTGGATCCTACTAGTTTTTCTTGGAAAGGCATAGGCAACTGATAATTGGAAGGAACAACAAGAAACATATGAGAGTCTAAGAATTTCAGCTGGTCATTATAAGAAAATGGGAACATTAGAAACAATTGCCTTAATTTGTCTGTTTTCTTCTTCCCTTTTTTCCTTTTATTTCTGTGGCATTTTGGGGGGGGGAAGGATTATAAATCTGAGTGTGAAAACGAAAAGCCTTTTGGCCAAAGAGTTCAATATAAATAATTAAAATAAATTCCCAGATATTAATTCTTCTATTAAATCATGACTCTGTGGTCTGCTTTTGTGCAAAACTAAGGATGTCCTTTTCTGTCTCCAAACTATTTTAGAGGTGGAGTTATAACATCAACCACTGTCCTATGCAAGTAGATATCGATTTACGATCACAATTTGGACTGGAACTTCCTTCACAAAGCAATGCCCAATTTAATTACCTTTTTTGCCCAGTCCTTACGTGATTCACTGCAGTTAAATAAATAACAACACGGCTGTTAAGTGAATCTGGCTTCTCCCATTGACTTTCCTTGTCAGAGCCATCTGGGCTGGTCACAAATGGTGATGTTACCCTCATCATGATCATTAGGTCCTATGCAAAGCATATGGGGCATTAACTGTTTTCCAGCAGTTTTAATCATTCACAGCATCTTCGGCATCATCCCAAGGAATATTAATAATCTGATGTGACCCTGGGATGCTGCAACTGTTTTAAACAAATGCCAGTTGCCAAAGTGCCCAAAATACAATCCCACGACCGTAGGAATACTGCAATAGTGATAAGCACAAGGACAAGTTATAAGTCACTTTTTTTAGCATCTCTGTAAATATTCACTAAACGGATAGTTGTAAATTGAGGACTACACGTAGTTCAAACTGTGAAAACAGAATTGGAGAAAATAGGAGTGCCAAAATCCGTGTTTTACCGGTTGACCACATGGCCAGCCCCATCTTATTGCTACAAAGTCAAAAAGTTAAGTTTTGGGTGTGCCTCAGTGTTGCAATGCAACGATGAAACTACCAGCTGAGCTCTACTACTCTGAAAGAAAATATGAGACATGTTTTGCCACCATTCAAAAGTGACTCCATTATCCAGTGTTTTGGTGATATCAGTTTGATCTGCTTTAGACTGCATAATTATACAATTTATGAAGAGTACAAAGCTACCCATTATCTCAGAAAGAAAACCCTTATCTTATTTTACAATTCCATAAAACATCAAATGCTTTTAAGATTCTTGTCTCTGTTTCTCACATTGTAACACTATTTATAAAAGGTTTGTCAGTAAAAACCCACTACTCTGATTATGTAGTACATGTGGCTCTTGTTATCCTCACTCTTTATCTCTGATTTCATGTATCTGCAATTTAGACAATAATTTTTTTATATGGATAAAGGTTTTTTGCACAGTCATAGATTTGACATTTTTATTTTCACACCTACAGAAAATGATGGATGACCTCCTATGCATGCATTAAAGTACAACTTTTAAGGCTGGGATTAGCACTTATTTGATCTCCCTTCTTGTTTGGTGATAGCAGTTCTTACTATTACTACTACTACTACTACTACTACTACTACTACTACTACTACTACTACAGTTGGAAGGGACCTTGGAGGTCATCTAGTCCAACCCCCTGCTCAGGCAGGAAACTCTAAACCAGTGATGGCGAACCTTTTAGAGACCGAGTGTCCCAAAACTGGTCCCGCCCCACTTCACCCCTGCCCCGCCCCCCGCTCCGCCTGCCCACAGACTCACTCATCACCTCCAGGGCCTGCCGCAGATTGCCCAGGCAGCCCAGCAGCACTATGGCGGCCACACCCTCTGCCCGCACCCTGCAGCATCAACTGCATGATGGGGCGTGAGGGCAGAGTCTTGTCTACGCTGCCTGGCTGCCATGTCCTTGGCTGCGCTGCTCTGTGTGGGCCACGCTCGGGAGCGACTCTCCTTCAGGGGGGCTGCTGGAAAGGAGGGGGAGGCAAGGCTGGGGCAATGGCACATGTGCCCACAGAGAGGGCTCTGAGTGCCACCTCTGGCACCCATGCCATAGGTTCGCCACCACTGCCCTATACCATTTCAGACAAATGGCTATCCAGTCTCTCCTTAAACACTTCCAGTATTGGAGCATTCACCGCTTCTGGAGGCAGGTTGTTACTAGTTTAGCCTTGTTGAAAGGCTCCATATGGCTTCTTTGTGGTAGTTTGCCTTTTTCAAAATACCTTGCTCAGTTCATGACAGATAGAATCATATATGATTTACTCTGACTTCTTGATTCTATGATGCAAATGTCTCTGGATCATGCCACTACACGCATCACCTGCCTCACGAAAGAGGCAGGTGACTCTTGACTAGGCTGACCCAGCAAGGTCTATCAGGACCAAGTGAGAAGGAGATGAAAAGGAAGAAAATGAGAACAGTCTTTGTGGTAGGAAGAAGACAAACATAAGCAACACATCTAACAAACTAATTCACATATATTCACAATCTCATTAGTTGGTTAAGCTGAACACTGGAAGGGAACTACAGTACTGTGAATAATGACGGCCATGTGTAGCTTGGTTTTATATAAACATCTGTTCTTTTACAACAGATGATTTGATGGTATTTTGAAAAATAAACTGAAACTGCTGAGGTGCAAACTGGAATTTATGCTTTAAAAAACTTCCTTAGATTTGGTTATACATTTCCAGAACTATAACAAGCAATTTCTAAAATTTGCTCAGTTGGTTAAAAGAGCTTATAAGAAGCTTTCCAACAGCCAATATAGCCACATGTACAATTGCTTTAAATATTTATAGCATATGTATAGCAAATTTCATGAGCTGCTGGCAGAGCACAGCTTATCTATATTATGCACCAGAATTATTCATCACTTTTTTGAACATTTAATAACATGGGCTATTTTCAAGTAAGATACTTGCATCTGAACTTCAGTGAAGGCAATGTATTAGAAGTTCTATACTTGTTGAAGCATTCAGGAATCTGGTAAGGAAATATCCTCTGAAAGGATGACCCAGGGGATTATGGATTCTCTAGTCCAGGGGTGTCAAACTGCCAGCCCGCGGCCTAGATGCATCATAGCATCCTACCCCATTGCCAGCAAGGGCAAAAAAGTCACAATACATCGTGACACGTCACGTGACATTGTGAGTTTGACACCCCTGCTCTAGTCAGTATTAAAAATCAGAACTATTTGTAATTGTAACTACTAACAATGAACTAATTGCTTTAAATAATTTTATAATAAAGTGAAAAAATAAATATTGATAACTGAAGCAGATACAATTGTAAGATGACTCTAAATCAGAGGGGCTTTTTTCTTCCAATAACTATTACCATAAAGCCCCTATGTATTTATGCTTCAGGTTTTTAGAAAAATGTTGGACAAATCTGAATTTCTCAGGATCTTCTTTATCTAAAAATGTAATCTAAAGTAACTGCTATTGAGTGATCATGCTTTTAAATAATGTTTACAGGTAAATCAACACTTTAAAAAAGTTCACTACCTACTTTATATATTTTTCACTAAACATATATTTAAAATTATTTTTTGTGGTTGCAAAATTATTACAATGAAATCTCAGTTCACCAGATCCAGATACAACAGATTAGATATGGAACAGATCAATTTTCCACAGCAATTAGAATCATTTCTATAGTATCATTATACAAAGAACATTACCTCACTAAATGACATATATGTATAGTAGCAACTTCATTATGGGAATTACCTGATTCAAGTGATATAATTAATGATATAATTACACAAATGATATAAATGGACACAAGTGCTTTAATTTGTGATAGTCGGGTAAGAAGATCATTACACAAATGACACAAATCACTATGAGTACACAAATGATGCAAATCACCATGAGTACTCTCCAATTTAGTGTATACTTATGATTAACACAAAACCTGTCCCTACTTAGTCTATTAAAAAAAGGTATTATGCTATTATGTAGCAACAGATAATCTGCTTCTTACCAAATCTTACACCGTATATTTGGTGAATATTGTTTTTAATATTTAATAGCCAAGTTTCAATGATCACTTAATACAAAACTTGGATGAAGGTATATAGAGTATATTTATTAAACATACAAGTGATGTGCAGACAGGAGTATTAACAAGAGTGGTAACGAAAAGCAATTTAAAACCATCTGGAATGGTTGGAATGGACTAAAACCAAACAAGATAAAATTAGATAGATTAATGTGTAATCAATAAAGGAGAATGCACAATATTTTTTTGTAAACAAATCATAGGCATAAATATAGGTTTGAAGAGACCTGGTTTGGCGACATAAAATATGAGAAGATTTTAGGAACTATGTTCATTGGCTGAGCATGAAGGAAGAATCTCCCTATATCTGAAAGAAAGGCTCTTCCCATAGGTTCATCCAAATCCTCACTAGGTCTCTTCCACACATGCCTTATAATAAGGCACATCAAGTGTTTACTTCGTTATCTTTCTGACACTAGGTATAGATGCTTTTAGTCTCCTATAACTTTTTAGGAAAGTAATATGAAAATATTCCAAATCTATATGCTGCTACAGCTTTTTAAATAAATGCCTACTGTTTAAGTTCTCTTTATATATTTTATTTTTAATAAAACCCTGATTAATTATTTTAAATTAATCAATGTTCTTAGTGTTGTAAACCACACTGAAAAATTGTTCTAAAAACAAATAAAATAAAAGTAAGGCAGTTGCAAATAAAAAATGAACTAAATGAACTAAAGCACAGGCTGTGGTGGCGCAGTGGTTAGAATGCACTACTGCAGGCTAATTCTGCTGAGTGCCAACTGCTAGTAGTTCAGCAGTTCGATTCTCACTGGGTCAAGGTTGACTCAGCTTTCCATCTTTCCGAGGTTGGTAAAATGAGGACCCAGATTGTTGGGGGGAAAAAGCTGACTCTGTAAACCCATTAGAGAGGGTTGTAAAGCACTGTGAAGTAGTATATAAGTCTAAATGCTACTACTATTGTATTTTTTTAAAAAAGATTACAAGAAATATCTATTCAGCTCTATTTTGACAGAATACGCTACATTTGCAGCAGTACGGCCAACATTTAAAAGGTACACTGACTACCAAAATATATAGAAATAGGGTTTGCAATGGGAAATAAATAAACAGAATCCTATGATAAGTGACTGATTTGAATGGGTTTAGGATTCAAAACAGGGTTTTCACATGGATGGAATTCTGCCCTAAATAAGGAGTTTCAATTAGGTAAATATTTACACAAGAATTTTGAAAATAATTTTAACTTTTCCTTCTAAGCTAGTATTCAACTAAGTTGAGGGAAGCTTGAACACAGATGTCTCCTTGTGTGATCAAATATTAAGAAATGGAGTAATAATCTACTTATGAGATTTACTGAATGAGGTTAAGATGATAGATACAGCTGAATTTCCTAGATACCTAAGTCTATAATCCTACCCACATATACTGAAAAGCAGGCCCCACTGAACTCAACTCAATTTTATTTGTAAATACATGCATACAGTTGCAAACAAGAAAGAAAAATAGCAGTAATATAATAATAGGAAAGGAGACAATGAAATTTTTTAAAAAGGTGCAGCAAGGGGTTTTTATAAGAATTTTTTTCCTTACTGTTCCAAGTATAATTATGACAATTATTATATAATTGCCTATGAATGTACATTTCATGGATGCAGTTGAAAGATGCTCACCCTGACTCCTCTGGCATGTATACTGAATTCCTTTTTTTGTGATGGAGGATGTAGAGAGAGAAAAAGAAAAAGAGAGAGAGAGAGAAAAGAAAGTGGTGAATTAAGAATATTTTTAATTAAATTTCAGCTAAAGTTAAATGTCTGTTAAGAGTATTCTGATTTAAAGCAATAAAACTTTCTTATGACATAAGCTTTCATGAGATAGAGTCCATTATATCATTCATGAGGGACAGAAAGAACTATTAAGTGAGAAGTCAAATAAAAGCATAATGGTAAAAAACAGATAAACAATTAAATTGTTTGATTATAAAAATGAGTTGAAATGGATATTTACTTTCCATCTCATGAAGAAAGCTATTGTCCAGTGTTTATTTATTCTAGTTCTACACCAATTCACAATGGTTTATTAAACAATTGAAGAAAGCATTCGTGATAGTTAATGCAGCATAAAGGCAATCAATAATTAATTAAATAACAACACAAAAATAAATTATAATAGTAGTGATGATGAGAAATAAAGCTAAGAATATAACAAAAATTATCAACCAAATAAATCAATTATTAGGAATTCAAAGTAAAATCAATGAATGATGGCAGGAAATGTTCAATACTAAACTTTTTGAAAAAGGTCTATCTTTACTTAGCATATGGAACGTTAGAAGAGATGGAACAAGCCCCCAAAGAAGAGAGAATTCCACAATGTCAGAGCAGCAACGAGAAAAGGTACTTCCTAGCTACTATTTCTCTTCACAAAATGAATTAAGGCAGTCTTTTTTTCAGCACTCTGAATTGCATCCAGAAACCCATCCAGGGCCTAAAAAAACAAGGTGCAATGTGATCGTAGCAGGCTAACACCAGCCAGTAACTGGTCTGCTGCATTTTTACACTTACCCAGGTGGGTTTTCAAAGACAGAATGTAGAACGTGTTGCAGTATTCCAGCTGAGATGAGGGCATGAGCCACTGTTGTGTGAACTTTGTCTTCCAAGTAGGAATGCAACTGGCACACCAATTAAAACTGGACAAAAAGCCTGCTTGGCCACTGCCTCCACCTGCCTAATCAGCCCTAGTCTCTGCTCTCTCTGGGGCAGTGGCACCCCATTGAGAAACAATCTTGATTCCCACGGAGTTAACAATTAACTCTTTCTTGTTTAGTCAAATTCAGCCCTCTTACTATAGCTTCCAGATACCAGAACAAGACTTCCATAGCTCAGCTTGCTCATTTTTTTTTTATCCTGGATCAAATCTTTCAGAAGATTTTTTTAGCTGTTGTTGGTTATTATGCATGATTTATTTCCAACAACTAATTTAGAAGCAGTATAGAATTTACAATTAATTAATGAACAGGTCCACTAAGAAACCACTGATGACAGCGGAATGAAATACAACATTTAAGCAAGTTTGGTTAGAGTATTTTCGAGATTTAAAAAATCTGAAAGCACTAAAGCCAAATGATGTAACTATTTTCACTATCAGTTAGCCCTCAACCACATTTAGCTTTCTTCCTGGTATTTTTTTTTTGGGAGGGAGGTCACTTTTAGATGGAACAACAGGAACATTTAAAGAGCTTTCTGGAAATTCTGCATCTGATTAATAATCAAGTCCTTTTAAATAATAAAAAAAATACATTGAGGGTAGGAGAGAAGCTTGAAATAAAAGATTTCAACTCAATTACTTCTGCTGTCAGTAAAATGTTTTCTAAAGAGCCCATCCTCTAAATTAGTAAATTAAACCTAAGCATCAGCTGTTTCTAGACTACGCCCAATATTTTAATGTGTGTTACAGATATCAAGAACTGTCTCTCCCAGTATCATGGGTATCCCTTGACACTATAAGAAAGTTTGAGGACTTCTTAAAATACCAGTCTAATAAGTAGTTATCTTCTTCTAATCTAAGCAAACAACTACCATCTCTCTTAATTCTCAAATATGCTAATTTTTTCTCTTTCTGAGAGATTTGTTTTTATAAATTCCTTTATCATCTATTGCTACAGAGCCGTCACCTTAACATCATAATTTAAATTACCTCATGGTATCACATAAAAATTGAGCCCAGTTTTAGAACTTCTCCACATCTGCATAAATATATTTTCTAAATTAATTAAACCACTGTAATCCGTTCAGTAGCTGTAGCATCATTTTAAAGTAGATATCTAATTTTTAATACTGTTAAAAGTGTTTTTTTTTAAAAGGTTATAGGCTTAATCTATTTTAGAGGGCTAACAACCTACATACAAGTATGCCAAGCACTTTGAACTATAATATTTGCAAACATACTTTTATTGCATTTAAAGTTGTACATATTAGCTTTAAATATTAGCTATGCTGTTTAAAATAATAATTTAATTCATGTCTACATGACTAGTTTGGCTGGCCCTTCCAGACTTTGTTCCATAAAGAAGTATTTCAGGTATCTCACACTTCCAAGTCCATAGAGTGTTAGTCTCATAGAACTGTCCACCTTAGGAAGCAGAAATCCAAGAAAACATACCATAACTTATGATCCTTATAAACCCTCTATAGCCTCCCATGGAATCTTATTAAGTTTAAAGTTGCTATCATTACTGTCAAAGCAAGAACATCCACAATTCAGGGGCTTTATGACTGTAAATTAGGGGAGTGAATTGTGCTCTGATACTATGTGTTTAGGGGAGGGGAACTCAGATTTCAGCTTCGACCATGTATGTGCCGAAGCTATGCTACTTGAATAAAGATTCTTTAAGGTAAACAATGTTTTGAAGTATTTTGAAGAGATTCATTTGTCAGAAACATGACATTTACACTATATAGGGTAATAACATTTATTCCAGTTCATAACAGATTAAGCCAAACCTCATTTATGGAGTGGAAGATTGACTGAGAGTCAATATCATGCTTGTTTCAGCCACAGGAGATCATCTTCACAATTGAGAATTTTCTGACTTTTGCTCTAACCCCCCACCCCCTCCTCCCCCTTTTTTAACAATTTCTTAGTATTATTATATTGATTCTATTTTGTGCTGTTTTAATCAGCACTGTTTTTATGGCTTTGTTTCCAACAAATATGCCAATGTAGTATATCAATATGGAAGCAACAGGTAGTCCTTAACTTATGGCAATTGAGTCCAAAATTTATGAGGCTAAGAGAGTGTGAGTTTTTCAACTTTTCTTGCCACATTTGTTAAGTGAATTACTGTAGTTGTTAAATTAGCAACATGGTTGTTAAATGACTCTGGTTTCCCCATTGACTTTGCTTGTCAGACGATTGCAAAAGGTGATCATATGACCCCGGGACATTGCAACCGTCATAAATGTGAGTCAGTTGTCAAGCATCTGAATGTAAATCACATGACCATGGGAATGCTACAACAATCATAAGTGTAAAAAATGATCATAAGTCATTTTTTTTCAGTGCCCTTGTAACTTCGAACAATCACTAGGTGAATTGTAAGTCAAAATTTACCTTTATTTAACAAAGGTGCTTATCAGCATTATCAATTTAGAAGCATCAACAGAACAAGAATAGGACATCTGGCTTAAATCTGGATAGCTCTCCTGCTCCCCCATGTTCACAACAGATTGGAGAACCTTTAGAATGCATATGATGAGAACATATTATTCTTCTGTCCAAAGCTTTATGATTTTGAGCCACTCTCTGATTCTTAGGATATCTTTCTCTATGCCACCAGTGTTTTCTTTGATTAGAGAAAGGGAGTAAGATCTGTGTATATCTAACTAAGCATTTTTTCAAGTGCTGAATCAATCAGCAGCTTAGCTCTCAGGAATCCTTGCTTGCAGAATCCAGACAGGACACCTTTGTCCAGGTAGAAGAGGAAAGTCTACAACTGGATGCTCACAAAGTTTCTAAACATTATAGAGGAACATTATAGAGGAACATTTAGTGCAAACAGAGAGTGATCTGGAAAGTGAAAGAAGTAGTTGGAACACTGGATGGAGAATTTGCTTAGTGCACTAGCCAAAGGTCCCTCAAGACCGCTTGCGATGATCACAAACAAGACATCCTTGTCATGCATAAACTTCCTTTGTGAACACAAATAAAATTTTAAAAAGTCTACTTAAAGCAATCTCAGAATTAATATGCCATTTTAAAAGTAAGGGCTCAGATGTTAAAAGGCATAAATAGTGAAGAAAGGAATCACCAGCCCAATATTAAGCAAGATGTCATTTCTAAAAAGGTATTCCTCAAACTAGTTAATCACCTCACTTCATCTTAGACCTGAAACACAACATATGCAAAAGATCTTATGAAATGAACTTTTATGGGAAAAAAGTGTTTTTATGTAGCCTGATTCTCTGTGATTTGAGTTTTAAAATAGGATGGCAATCCCCTAAATTGTGTTCCAATATCTAGGGAGCTGCTACAAAGAGGGGGTCAACCTATTCTTCAAAGCACCTGAAGGTAAGACAAGAAGCAATGGATGGAAACTAATCAAAGAGAGAACCAACCTAGAACTAAGGGGAAATTTCCTGACAGAACAATTAATCAGTGGAACAACTTGCCTCCAAGTTGTTGTGGCTGCTCCAACACCAGAAGTTGGTGTGTAGACTAGATTCTTTTCTAAAAATTTCAAGTGCAAAGCACAGCAGTGGTAAATCATATATATCAGTGATGGCGAACCTTTTAGAGACCGAGTCCCCATCCCCTGCCCCCCTGCCCGCAGGGCCATTCACCGCCTCCAGGGCCCGCCACAGATCACCCAGGCAGCCCAACAGTGCTATGGCGGTCACGTCCTCTGCCCGCATCCTGCAGCATCAACTGTGCACGATGGGGTGTGAGGGCACAGTCTTGTCTATGCTGCCTGGCTGCCATGTCCTTGGCTGCGCTGCTCTGCATGGGCCACGCTCAGAGGCAACGCTCCAGGGGGGCTGGAGAGGAGGGGGTCATGGGGGGAAGCGAGGCTGGGGAAACAGCATGTGTGCCCTCAGAGAGGGCTCTGAGTGCCGTCTCTAGCACCTGTGCCATAGGTTTGCCACCACTGATACATATTATAGAAAGCCACTGTAGTGTCATGAAGGATCTGCTGTATAACCACATCAATTCTACAAAAAGTATGGGTGAAAACCATCTTCAAAACCAAGTCCAAAGATCTTTTTACTGTCTTGTATAATTACACTACCTTGCAGCCTGATACTTACTAAGCAATTTAAACAAGTTAAAAGCCAGAACTTCTCAAAGTGTGGATCATGATGTACTGGGAAAGGCGAGCAAGTTTTTTTTTTGGGGGGGGAGGCACAATCTGGAGACAGGTTGTATCTGCAAAGTAGAATGGATACCAGAATTTCGTGCTTGGAGCAAGCCAATAGCAAACTTATCCAAATAAAGATCACAGCAAGTTCTGCCAGGATTCTAGCTTTGTGTTCACAAGTGTCATGTTTTGAACTTAGAAGCTGGAATAATTTTCTAACTCCCATTCTGCCTTGACAAACTAGTTGTCTGCAGGTCTCTATGGGTGAGATTGGTGGCTATGCAAATATGATAGATAGCTAGACAGACAGATTGATCACAGGAGTTGGAATGCAGCCTTAAAAGGTCCCGACTTTGAATGTTCAAACTTCCTAGTTAGTGAGTGCAATGCTGGATCATGTCAGAATCTTGCTAAGGCTTAGTTTGCAGAGAGTAATGACAGAGCTCCACCTTTGGGTGAACAAATTTCATGGCATATATACTCAGGACCTGGAACACTGTCAGAATTTGCTCTGAGAATCTAATGACAAATTTGGAAGTTATAGCTAGAGCATAAAGATTCCAAATGTGAAGTGGAAGTCTGAAAAATAAAACCAAAATAAGCAAACTCATCCTTTCCACTTTTTAAAAAAATGGTTTTAAATGTAATTATCTTATGGAAGTATCTCCAAAGTAAAGATTTTACACCATAAATCTGAAGGGTCCTATCATGGTTTTGTTTTATATGCATATTAAAATTTGATTACAGGTAGTCCTCAACTTACAACCACAACTGAATCCAAAATTTCTGTCGCTAAATGAGACATTTAAGTGAGTTTTGCCCTGTTTTATGCCCTTTTTTGACACAGATGTTAAGTGAATCACTGTGGTTAAGTTAGTAACACGGTTGTTAAGTGAATTTTGGTTTCCCATTGACTTTGCTTGTCAGAAGGTTGCAAAAGGTGATCTCATGACCCCAGAATGATGTGGCAACCATCAGTTGCCAAGTGTCTGAATTTTGATCATGTGAACATGGGGATGCTGTACTGGTCGTAAGTGTGAAAAAAGGTCATAAATCACTTTTTTCAGTGCTGTTATAACTTCAAACAGTCACTAAATTAACAGTTGTATGTTGAGAACTACCTGTATTAAAGTCAGTGGTATATTTATCTTTTGCTAGACTTAACCTCAATGTAATTATTTTTTTCAACCATTGGAGATGAAGGGTGGGGTAATTTTATGAATTTATTTACCAAATTAAAGCAAAATTTTAGAAACTGCAATACACCAAAATATTGCTAAGGTTCAACTAAATACATAACTCTAAAGTCTGTATAAATATATAAGTAATATATCTAAGTGTAGATACTGGTTGTGAAAGAATATCTGTTCTCTTTCAATTTTTTTGAAGTTTTGCCATTGAAGGTTATCAGACTTTCATGTGGGCCACAAAGATGTACAAAATAGTCTGACTTTAATGTTTGTTTGATTCATTTATTTAATAAAGAAAATAATCCAACAGGCGATATACTATAGTAATAGAGTTATTTTTTCACTGAACTGTAGCTTTAATGTGATAAGTGTTAAACACCATCAAGCCTTTTATCCATTAAGGATACTGTTGCTGGCATGCACATAATTATTTCAAAACAAAAAAGGAGAATTTAATTGGGTCAAAATTAGGTTATTATTTAAGACAGTTTCTATAACAATATCTGATCCATGCTGTGCAGCAATATGTGAACTAAAAATAGTCTTAACAATCCTTTGAGAGTGTCCCTTAACTATATGCTTGTAGTTCTAAAGCATATTCTGAATTCAGTTGGCCTACAACAAAAGAAGATATAAAACATAAGCGTATGTGTCTAATAACTTCTGTATTTAATTTTTCCCTTACTACTATTTTTAATGTGTCTTATGGGAATCCTTAGTACACATGAAATAATGCAGTACCTTGTAATAGTTTTTGCCCTATTTACAACCACCCTAATATATTATTTCTAGTAAGTCTTTTAATATCAGTTATGAAAAATATGAATGGGAAGAAAAACATGTTTCTCATGTCTGTTTGTGGGTTTCTTATTAGCATTCAGTTAACCACTGAAAGCCAAAATGGTTTTTCTTTTGTTTTTAAATATGCTACTAGTGGTTTTTAGCTAAAGAGGGAAAAATGATAGCCAACAGCTGGAATATCACATACAATGCAGCATCCTGCTAAATATGATTTTTGTATGACTGTAAGTTGCCTAGAATCGCCTCAGCAACATGAGCAGCATACAAGTTTAATAATAAATAAATAAAAGCATATTCACAGTATAGTAACTTTTTGGAGTTAGGAATGATCAAGATATATGAAAAGCACAGAATAAAAATAAAAATCACCTCATTATTTGCTTGTTTGTTTTTTAAAAAAGTCATTCAGAATCCTGTAGTTTTGAGCAAAAACTTCTGCCAGTGATCTACTACTACTTGACTTGTAAATAGATACACATGTTTTTTCTAACTGGAGAGAGAAGAGATGCTGCTTTGACATACACAGCACCAAGTGCTAATGGCCATTCCGTTCAGTAGATTAAAAAAACCCGGCAGTATCAAAATCAGAGCATTGACAAAATTAGAGAATTCTGAAGGAATGAAATTACATTTTGTTCAGAAAGATTTTTTTTCATAGTATATAATATGCCCAAATAAACATTTTTTTTTCAACTGTTATCATCTGGGAAATTATATAGCTGAATGATACCTCTGCCGCCCACATGGCATACCTAACTAAACTCAAAGTACCAAAACACAGAAAGTCCTTTACTCCACATGTGTCATGCCTCCCCCACAGCTGTCTTTGAAGGGCAATACAGGAAGGTTCCTTACTCAAAGAGACGACACCTTTGTGACTCTGGACACACAAAAACTACAGAGCATGTACTTCTCCAGTGCCTGCACTACAGAAATGTTCGTACACCTCATCTCACCACTAATACGTAAGTATCCAAGGTGCCCAAAACAATTTTATATAGTCTGTTGATTTCAGATATCAGCCCTACCACAACATACAGTGTTGCCAGGTTCTGTGCAGCAGTACTCAAAATTTGTCCAATGATGATCAGTGCCCGAGTTTCGACTTTATAAATGAGATTTGTGCTTTGTAGCTTTATAGTCTTCCATAAAATGGCAGTTTTTTATGCTCCCCTACACCCATCTAATGCTCCTTCCCCTTCTTTTAGATTCTCATTTTTGTATATACTTTTAATGTCTGTAATATATGTATGTGTGTATTAAATTTTTGTATGCATACATATATGTGCATTTTCTGTATACACATATGTATGTGTATGTATTAATGTTTTAAATTTCATTCATGATGTATATTTCTAGACTCCTACCACCCTCCTTATGTTGGTCTATGACTATAATAAAGATTTGATTTGATATGGCCTAACAACTGTTTTGTGTTTACATAACTGCCACTTATCTTTATACTGCAGCTATCTACAACTAGACAGGCATTATGATAGTTTTCTAATACATTTGGAGAGGACAGGATGAAGAAGATCTTAGAACAATCATAGAGGATAACTAAACTTATTTAGATATTAAAGAAAGCCAAGGCAGTTATTAAGAACTATGATAAGGAGCATGGGCTTGAAAATGTATCCAGCTGGTGAACTTCAGATTAAATTGTTACTCTTGTACAGTGAAGCTCACATTTATGTTCAAAATATGTTTTGATGGCAACTGTTGTCTCTGTTTTGGACCTCTAACCACTCATAGATAAGGCTGCATTTCCAATATTTTACTGAGCGCAAGACACACATTTCCATGGAAGTCTTATATAAGAACCTTTAGAATCAACTCTCACTTAGAGGTCCAATGAGCTGGAAGTAATAATTTTGTCTGCTGTTAACTTGTCAAACTGGAAAGGAACAATGCAATTAAATGGAAATCATTGCTTGATATTCTGTCTGTCTGAAAAGCCAGTTTAATCTTACTTCTGAAACAATCCCATTCTGCTGAACAACATCTCCCACAGACTCATTTGTGAAATGACAGCAAAACAGTATTTGTGATAACTAGAATATTTTGTAAGGGTAAAATATATGATTTGTAAAGAAAAACCCTTCCCTTTAAATACGTGGTAAATACTGAACAGCATGTTTCAGACACAAAACAGCAAAGTGTAAGATACTTTGTTGGGAAAGGAGGATATAACTACTGCTTTGCAGAGAACTCTTTAGTTGGAAGGATTTAAATGTTTTTATTCTTAGCCCAGATGATAGCAAAATAGTTATGTTGAACTATTCTAAATAATGCAGAATGTAAATGTTTTAGTATGTAACAAATTGAAAAAGTGATAATAAGGCGACCATGCGATAGCTAATAGGCTTGTCCATGATCTATTTTGCATCTTAGCTTTTCAGAAGATGAAGAAGAAATATCAAATATCAAGAAGGCAACAAGTGTACTGTTACAGATCAAAAATACCAAGAGACCATCTAATTATAATTATATCCCTCGAAGAGGCTGAAAATATAAACAAATGTTATGTATACAGCTTTAAGAAGGGCATGTAATCTACATTCTATACAACTGAACATATGGCTCATATCTCCACTGTGTACCTAGTCTCAACCTGCCGTTAATTAAGAGGGGAAAAGATGTCTACCTGTTCAAAAACTGAGGTACTATGCAGATAACACATCTATCTTTTTTGTAATGTTTTTCCATTTTTCTCTAGCATAGAACAAAGGTTTTAGGTAATGTTTCAAGAGGTGTTAAGGCCAACAACATTTTCATGAATTTACAGCTAGATATTCTTTAATCATTTTATAATTTCTTGGAATCATAAACAAAGATTTTTTAAAAAAATAAACATTCCCTGCGAAAAAAAATTTGTATGACTGCATAAATTTAAGCTAAGCTGGCATGCATATTGTAGATGTAAGATTCAAGAAGTACTGACCCCTGCAAAAGATCTATCCAAAAGCATTGCAAGAACATTTTTGGATGTAAATGAGATGAGATTGTAAAAGAAATAAAAATAATTTAGTTATCGCAGTGCCACTCAGTTCTATTTATTAAATCTGCCCATAAAGTATCTCCTAACATACAACCAGCTCAAAAAAACATAAGCAAGTAAAAGACCATATAGGGGTGAAAGTGAGTGGCACTGGAGAGATCCTGATTTAAGTCTACCTTTAACCACTGAAACTCTCTGGGACCTTGAGCCGGTCACTCTCACCCAATCTACCTCTACCCTTGTGTGGGGAAAATGGGAAGAGGAGCACTATGTTTATCTTAAGCTCCTAACATGGGATATAATGGGATATAATGCTAATACAGAGATAAAGCCCCAAATAAGAATGAATAGCTCAAACATCTTCATGAAGACATCAGTTTATAGATTAATGAAAACTTCAGATATATTGTGAAAATTACATGACTCAGAAACCATGAGTATATCATAATCCCCTTATATAAGGCTACTTTATGATTACACTTGGAACCTATTGATCGTTTTGATTTTTATATATAAAAAGGAATAATACAGAGCTCAAAAATGTGCAAAAAAAGACAACTAATGTGATCAGAAGGATGGAGTAAAAGATTGAAACACATGGAGCTTTTTAAAGCTGAAAAAGATAAATGGAAAATGACAAGAGACTTACAGAAGTTGATAGATATTTCCCCACTCTTAACTTTTTATGAATTAAGATGAATCAATGCATTAAGAATAAATGTAATCCTCCTTCTTAGTGCACTGATTCATCTAACATTTGTACATATACCAAAATTAGATGTAGAACCTATAACTGAAATATGAAGTAATGATTGTCATTTTAAGTTGCTTAAAGACAAACTAAATAAGTTCCTAGAAGCCAATGCTGTCAATATCTATTAAACATGAAAACTATGCCTCTAAATAAGACGTGTCAAAAACAAGGCCCGGGGGCAGGATGCGGCCCGCGAAGTGGTTTCATGTGGCCCGCGAAGCCATCCTGGAAACAGTGAGGGAATGGTCCCCGCTGCCTTGGCCCTGGCCCAGGCCAGCCAGAAGCTAATATACAAATTTTGTGGTGGCCATCTTGGCACTTGCCCCGGTGGACCATGCCTTGGCACTTGCCCTGGTCCCACCCCCTTCTGCCAGAGACCCTTAGATCTGTCCCACTCCTGCCCAGGCCCCCACAGGCACCCTTGAACGAATGATGTAGAACTGGCCACACCCACTCCATCCACGCCCACCCAGTAGGCTGCACCCACTCTGGCCCCACCCACCTGGCCCCCCAAGGGCAACCGCAATGTGGCCCTCAGTGAAATTGAGTTTGACACCCCTGCTCTAAATACTTCTCTTAGATAGCTATACTACAAGACAGTTGTTACAGTGGTGTTCTGCTTGTCAATTTTTAGTGAATAGGTCTATCAATTTCAAACTAGATCCTGGAAAAATATCATTTCATCAAAATGCAGAATTTTTCTTGCGTTATTTTTTTATCTGTTCCTTGCATACCACATAGCTAGGCAAACAATCAACTGTCCTATGAAAAGTAGCTTCAGCATTCTGCATGACCTTTTAAGTATTACATAGAGCCAAATCTATTATAAGAGGAACAAACAGAAACCTCCCCACCAAATTAGCATATAAAAATCGAAAAGTATTACCAGTAACTTCTATTAGCTTTTGTTGTTACATTATGTATTTAATATAATAGAAAATTACATTAAATAACTCATAAATAAAATAATAACATTAATAATGTTTAGAAATTTTGAAAAAAAGTAAATGTATGTTATTTGCCTGAAATAACTAACATAAACATGTATGTTAGTTATTTCAGACAAATACAAAGTTCCAATAATCTCTGGAAGTGCAAGTTTGTAATAATGTAGGGTTGCAAATTCAGGCCCATATAAAATTCTGCATATGTATATGTTTCATTGACAGTTCTAGAAGTAGGAAATCTGTCTACATCAAACTCACCTTCCCTACAAAGTCGCATTGCTTCTCGGTTTTTACCATATTCCTTGAAATTTTCTTCCAAGGCTGCTCCTTTGAGGATGTAACAAACAAAAGAAAAATGTTAGTTTGTAGTGTTCTTTTTAGAGTGTCAACTACGTGGCCAATTATATTCTGATTACATCCAAAGCATTCAGTGCAACAATGCTATAAAATGTATTTGTCTTCCTATCTTACATAAAATGGTTTAAATTCATTTGATAGGGGAAAAAAATCTTAAAATACAAAAAGCATGTAGCAGATGCTTTCCTTCCTTCTTTAAAAGCAAGTGAGTACTAAGATAACATAAAGGATTTAATATGGCCTAGAAGTCAAATACTAAAGAAACATATGTTACAAAAAGAATTTTATTTTATAAGAATTAAAAATCAACTTTCTGCATATAACTTTGCTTTGGAACAAAGAAAAGAAACTTCCCTGCAATGGCTCCTCAGCAATGAAATGCTTTCCTCTGAATATGAATTAGAGTGACATCCCTAGCCATTCCATCACTAGGTTCAAACACGTTCATTCAGGTAATTTAAAACTGATCTAGTGTTATATGCTCTTTTATTCTATACACTGACTTGGTGAATAGCCATAAATGCCCCAAAAATGTTAGTAGGTAATAATCATCGTCTGGAGAGAAGATCTCTTTCAAAACCTGACTCTGGACTTTGATACAACCATGAAATCAAATTAACAGCCACCATTTATTTAACAAGTGGCAGATTCACTTCATAGCTCCATTGTTTTTATTCTGAAAAGGACAGTTAGAATTCCTACTGTCAAACATTCTATCGCAAACTGCTGCTCAAATCCTATAAGCAACATATATTTGGGGGGGGGGAGTTTATAAGGTGCATTCTTCAAACTAAAATTTTAAACTAAAAATCTACTCTTCATTGAAGCCAAGATCAATGAGTGCTTGTCTCCAAAACTGCCAATACTGGAAGATGTTAAAATGTATAGGGTGGAAAAACCTAAAGATGGAAGGACCAGCTCTGTAAGGCTTCTGAAAGTTCACCAGCTTTCAATGAAAATAGGCATTTGATCAGTTGTCCCACATGCTGATAGATTATGGTCAGCCACTGTCTTATGCAGAGCAATTGTGCTATTGGAAGTTTCAGGTAATGCCTTCATGTAGTGTACATGGGATGTGAGGCATAAAGAAAAGTCCCTAAATATAAAGTTTATTTTAGCAGTGCTCTGAACCTAGTAAGAGGCCTTGATTTCACCACCTGAAGAGGTGGACATATCACATTGAGTCTTTGGTGCCAGAATATACATACCAATATGGGCAATTTGAAATACTGCATGTTTTATGCAGGTTTGAGAGGAAAGGTTTTAGTTTCTACTCTTAACTCTCTTCCAAATAAAGTTTTGCAGGTAGTAGTTGCATTTTTGTTACATGGCAAACTGCCTTATATTTCTTCTTGGTAGTATATTTTGTATAAGCTACCAGGAATTACATAATAATTTTATGTAGCTTATTTTTAAATTATTATAATTCTGCCTCTTATTTTGGCTGCTTAAAGATGCATGCGATAGACATTATGTATTACATCACAACTTTTTTTATTCCTGGTGCTCTGATATTTTTGATAATTTTCAAAGTCTGAAAAAATAGCTCATTCGGTATTTGGACGTATTAAT
Source organism: Crotalus tigris (assembly GCF_016545835.1). Classification (NCBI taxonomy): domain Eukaryota; kingdom Metazoa; phylum Chordata; class Lepidosauria; order Squamata; family Viperidae; genus Crotalus; species Crotalus tigris. Next base: position 93,374 of record NW_024097396.1, on the reverse strand, counting down.
ACTTCCCATATTTTAACTTTTATTCACAAGCATGTCACAAAACATATCCAGATGATCATTTCTATCATAAGAATGATTTACTGGAGCACAATAACCTTCCTGTCCTATTTACATTATCTTGTCTCATCTCCTTCTCCCTTGTAGCTAAGGAACAAGTAGGACACATTTGCTTCCACTTTTAGTTTCAGTTCCTTCCACTTTTAGTTGCAGTTGCAGTTCTGACAGGAACTATACAGTAGTTAACATTAATAAGTAAGCTTACCTAGAAATCACTTTGATTTATTTTAAATTGAACACTGAAGCAACAATTTGTTGCTTCACTAAATGTGGCAAACTGCAGTTAAAGTAAAAACCTGAGGACTGTGCAAACCCAAAGGACTGAGCTTGTTGATACCAAGTAACCCACAGTTAGCATAATGTTAAGCATAGCAAATATAACAAAAAAGTGGGAGAATCATCTGGTGGTCTAGTGCCATCAGTGTGTTAATGAAACTCATCCTGGGCCATGCTTTGTTCTTGATGTCTTATTTTGGCGCTCTGGATCTGGATGGCCTAAAATTGAACCCTATCTAAACAAAGTGTTTATTTGTCCATTGCGGTTCTCTGGCTACTCCAGTGATGTCTTTCTAGATATGGAAGCACTATCCTGGAAGAGAAGGTCTGTGATTTTGGGATTCTCCTGGACTCAAGACTCCAAGTTGAAAGCAGCTGGAGGCCATGACTGGGGCAGTTTTTGCTCAGCTTTGACTTGTGTGGCAATTGGACCCTACCTGAGGCAAGACACCTTGCTACAGTGACGTAAGACCTCATTACCACTTAACTTAGATTACCACAAAGCATTCTATTTGGGACTGCCTGTACTTAAATTACCACAAAGCACTCTACTTGGACTGCCTTTAAAGACCACTCAGGCATTTCATTTTCTCCAAAATGTAGCAGCTTGGGTATTATTTGGCACTTTCCGGTAGAAGTACAAACAGCTTTGGATTCTGTCCTGGCTTCCTATTGACATTAGGCTGCCTTAAACTAATATTAAGTGTTGTCATATTGTGGGATCAAGGAAATGTGCCCTCTCTGTCATGATCTTCACCCTCTGTAGCAGCATTTCTCTAGAAAGAAGGGTAGTGTCCTCCCTCCTAGGGTCCTGGAAATCACATGAAACCTGGCTTTGGTTTAATATATTGCTGTATTTTGGGGAGCCCTGTTTGATTTGTGTTACTTTGAAGATCCTTTCAGTCTGGGTTGTCTGTATGTGATTTTATGTCATTTCTCTTTTTATGGATATTTTGGGTTTTGTATGCCACCCAGAGTCTTCTAGTGTTAAGTGGCTATAACAAATTTGAATAAATAAAAATAACAACATTTAAAGGGATGGTGGTATCCTATAAAGCTCTTTATATTTCATACCACCTTATCTTCATTCATTAGAATCAGGCTGACCAATTTTATTTCACCCAGAAGGAACTAATGATTTCCCGCCTTCAGAAAGTATAGGGGGAGGGGAAACTTAGGGGTCTGGAATGGCCTCCCACTAGAGCAGGGTTGTCAAACTCACAATGTCACGTGACGTGTTATGACATATCGCGACTATTTTTCCATTGCTGGTGTGGTTTCGGCATGATGCATCTGGCCTGCGGGCCAGCAGTTTGACACCCCTGCACTAGAGTTTAGTTTAGCTCAGCTCCAACTTTTAACTGCCATCAGAAGCAGTTGCACATGTCTGTTATTCAGATATTTTGTTTTAAAGATGTTATTGTTTTAATACTGACCGTGGAAGTCTTTGTTTTTATATTTCTATAAAACCACTGGGAGTCCTGCGGAATGGTGATGGGCTATACATGTTATGAATAAATAAAATCACGTCCGCTAATGTTACATTAAATACTCTTGGAGTCTCATAACACTGATTTCTAATCAGAGCAAAAAAATACTGTAGTTATAAATGGTTGTGTGATTTGAAGGAAGAATACAGTAGACTTCAAAAACCGACTGGAAACAACTTGCATTATGGGATGTCATCATAATAGAAATAAAAACACCAAGAAATAGGCAACTGCTCTCCTGTTTGCCCTGATAAATAAGTTGCAGGACTTACCTGAGATCTAGCTTTTTTTTTTTTTAACTTTTTAAAGTGAACACCTCAAGAACAGAGAAGGCCCTTATATTTCAATATAAAATCTTTGACTGAAGCTGAACTCCTGTTGCTTTCATACAAAAGCTCCATGCTGTTTTCCTGGCAGGAATGTGGAGATGAATTACCATTGTCTTCTTCCAGGACTTTTTCCAAAAATTAATTAATTAATTAATTAAATCCCAAACTACTCGAGTTATAGCTCTGGAAATTCCTGGTGGTCTCCCATCTAAGCACTGATCAGTCAAGCACACTTACATTCTCGTAATCACCCAAGGCCAGTTAAGCACTGCCACCTGCCTGAGCAAGATTTACAAAGTGACCTACCTATCTATAAACCTGTGATACAGACTGAGGTGCGAGGTGGAGGAGAGACATAAACAGGACCTTCTTGGCCAACTCTCCTTCCCTGCCCCCCCCCTACTCTGGGACAGATTATCAGACAATTCCGGCAGGAGAGCGTTAGGCGACCAGCTGTGTTAACCCTTCCGCTGCCGGCCAGCCCCCTCCCCTCCCCCTCCCCCACGGAGAAGGGACTCCCGCTCGCTCGCTCACCATCGTTCCCGTGAAGTTTAGCAGCATCGACCCAATGGCTCCAGGGCTGCCCCAGCATTGCCTCCGGGCTAGGCAAGGACCTGCGCTCCCCGACGGTCGCCATTGCTGCGCTGGTGGCGGTAGCTGTACTGGCGGGGATCGTGGTGGCGGGGCCGAGGCCGCTCTCGCCGCTGCCTCCTCCGTGCCGGGGCCGCCGCTGCTGCCTGCTGGCCGCCGCCACCGCCGCTCTGCGTTGCTCCCCTCTGACGTCAGCCACGGCCCGCGCCGACATTCTTTCCGCTGCTACAATGTAACGAGAAAAGTCATCAGGCTCTTTAAGGTGGCGCCGCCGCTTAAGGAAGTTCCCAAAGAATCCCCCGCTCGCCGAGCTGAATCGGGGCTGCCGCTACGGGCGCCGCGCAGGGAATAACAACGCGAGGCCTCGCATCGCCTTTGTTTCCCATTAATCTCTCGGACAAGACGGATGAGCTGTCGGCGCGGTTGGCTCTCAGCTCGGGAAGGGCACCAGCATTCTTTCCCGCTGCCGCTAAAGAAAGGGAGGCAAGGCGATCGACACTAAGGCGGCCGTAGTCATCGGGGATCCCGACTCGGCAGCCACCCAGCAAAAGTGCTTCTCGGGAGCCCGCGGTCCAAATCCAAGACGACCTCGTCCCCAGATTGCCATCCAAGCAACAGCCCCAACTCAAGCGTCTCCCTTCGCCCTCTCCCACATCGCACTTCGCGCAGCCCCGAAGTCGTGAAACTCCAGCGAAAGGAAGTTGTTTATTTTAGGCGTCTCGCAAAGTCCGGGCGCATCACACCAACTGCGCCCGCCTCTTTCCTTTCCTTTCGCAGCGACAGGGTCTTAAAGGGACAAGAGGAGCAAGCGCTGCTTCCTCCCCCGCAGCCAGGAAGTCCGGGCAGCGATCGCCCCTCCTCAAAGGCCAATGGTTTCGTTTTACGAAGACGGAGCTCCAAAAGAAAAAAAAAAAAAATCTACTCTGACACACATCGCGCTCCGGCTGAACCCACGCCCTTCGTTGCGCGAGTAATCTCGGTTTATTTCAGGGCTACCTTAAGACAAGACGCCTCCCTCCCACCTTAAAAGTTTTCACGTCAAGCACAGGAACGGAGGCTGAATAGGAAACAAGCAGGAAACTAACCTCATCTATGCAACTCATCTCCCGCCCCCCTCCGCTCTCGCGGACACCTTCCTTCCACTAATGTCATCTACGATCTTGCCTTAAAAGGTCTCATTTAATATTTAAATCGCTTCGCTTCAATCCGCCAATAAGAAAAAGTAAGCTCCTGCTTGCTTGCTTGCTTGCAAAAGTCGCAGAGGTTTTTTTTTTTTGTTTTTTTTTTTACATCTGTCAAAACCAGGAGCGAAGACAAATCCGGCTGCCTGGTTAAAAAGGCAGCAGGCAAAAGCAACAAAATTTATATTTTTTAATCTCCCCCCCCCCGTAAAAGCTTTAAAAGATGACTAGGAAGAATTATTACCCACTTAACTCTTTCATTGCCCCTCACTGTGGGAAATTCTTATTAATATGAAAATGAAATCTGCCGACATTTTTTTGGGGTATAATTTGTCAGATACATCGTATTTAAGAAGTTTTGCTGTTTTTATGCTTCAGACTAGACTGATTTGGTAAATACATTCTACTTTATATAGGATGGCAGTTTATTAAGCTGGCAGATTTCACAATACCTGCGCTCATCTTTTTTTTAAACTGTATTTCGTTCCAGTAGAGTAGATTAAACGAAGTTGTTCCTTAAGCAGCTTGCAAAAGAAGTCAAGGCATATTAATTTCCCTCACTTGACAGATTATGAGAAATTAATTTCAACATCTTCTGTGGAGCTATAAGAAATCCATGGTGCACCACAAAGAACAAGTTTGGTATTTCTACAAATATTCCTTCTAGAAGTGGAATGGGACTCAACTGCCTGTTTATTATTCAATGGCAGTTTACTCTAATTATTCCTGATATTCCTCATATTAGGAATAAATACTGTACCAAAAAACTGACAGAAAAAGTCAGACAGGACTGTCCTAAAATGTATTTCTATTTCCAGATGTTAATATCCTGTTGCTAATCTGCTGCTCAGGCTGATCCTGAGTTCAGATTTACTCAAAAATAAATCCATTGAATCCAATGAAAGATATCATTTATTTCCATAATTAGTTACTGAGAAACAAATAACTTCTGTGGCATTTAACTGTTAAACAAATGTACCAGGAATGCATTTTAAATGAACAAAAATCAAAATGGAATATTTCCATCTAATTTTGTGTCAAAAATTGTTAGTAGTTTCTAATAACAGTGATTAGAGGATAAAATGGGCAAGACTGGAAAGATAGCAAATTGCCATTTAAATGATACTCAAAGCAATCATAAGAGAAAATTAAAAGCATTGAAGTATAATTGAATGGACCAAGAATTTAAAACTAAAGTTTAAGGAACAAAAAAAAAAAAAGATTATACAATCTGAAGAGAAACTCAGACAGTTACTACCTAAGTATTGTGAGACAGATATACAGGGATTTTTGCCTAAATGTTTAAAATATGCTTAAAATACATCAAAATATCACAAGACTTGAATCATTATAAGATTCAATTTAAATAAACTAATGTTTTGGAATATATGGACACTAGTTTATAACAAGCCTAAATTCAAAGAATGGATTTTACATTATCCAAACTTTTAAGCAAGTTTGAGGGCTATCCTAAGGGCCTAAATGCAAAAATTGAGTATTAAAAATAGATTACCTTAATTAGAAAAGTTTAATTCTAATTTATACATTATAACCAGTGAATAAAGGTTGAAACAGATTTTGTGCAGTAAGCATATAAACTATTGTTCATCTGACATTTGCATAAGACAGCTTATTACATGTTCCCTGCGCAACATTATGAATCTCTATGTACTCTATGTACTATCACATGTTCAGAAATTCTAGCTGATAGACACAATCCACATGGCAAACACTTCTACACAATAAAGCCGATGTGTGACCAGCCACCCTGTAAAGCAGCATTCACATATTACAAAATGTAGACCGCAATATATTCATGTCCAATTTAAGTTACAGTATTTTGCCACTTATGTGGATTATGTGGAGTTAAGTTACTGCATACAAGAACTATCCTTTCAGATAATTCACTGTCTTTTATACAGTGAGTTAAAACTATTAAGATGTCATTCAAATCTCATGGCATACAGGCAATTATGTAATGGCTTAAACTTAACAAATATTGAATGCCAAGGTCCATTACCAAACTCTAAAGTCTTATGGGATACATTAGCAGTGAGATGCCAGCTACAGTTAGATAGCACTATTCTGCCAGCAAAGCAGCTGAAGAGAATGAGAAAAGGAATTGGTATGACAAAATAGACTCAAAACCTATTGAAGCATGCCATTTCTGCCAGCTACTAGTCACATCATTAAATGAACAGCATATACTAAAATATATAGGACTCTATTTCAACTTACTTTTAATCAGGTGTACTGAATTAGACTATAAATCACAGTTTACAAACCTAACAGCTACTTCCACACATCATGCTAATCCATGGGTTTAAATAAGCCATGGGTTAGAATGATATGAAATACAGCCATTCATTTTCAAAACCAGAGATATAGGTAGATTCAAGAAACATTTTTTTCTAATTCAAAATACATAGGGACTGTATTATTTATTCTAAATTTTACAGATTTTTCTAAAAAGACACCAGGAGTTGCCTATGAATGATCAAGAGGAATTTCTGACATTAATGCAGGTGACACAGCACTAGCGAAGAACAAGGAGCTATCAACAGGTTTGAGAAAATTACACAGACACAGAGAGAGAGAGTGAGTGAGAGTGAAAGTGAGTGAGAGTGAGTGAGAGAGAGAGAGAGAGAGAGAGACCTAAACACTTCTAAGAATGGAAATTGTCAGTGACCAGAGAATGGAAATTGTCAATGACCAGAGAAGACTGTCTGCCTAAAGCTGAGAGGAGGCATTGATGAAAAAGGAATCTGTGAGGCTGAAAAGAATATGCTATTGTCAAAAAAGACTGGGCCAATTCTGGAATACTAACTTAAGAACTCTTCCCTTACAGTATTTTATAGCAATTCACACTGATTTTTTTTTCTCATATTATGTTTCTGGAAGTAAGCAGCATAGTTCTTCTGAAAATATTCATTTTATTCAAATGAGTTCGGTTTGTGGTATAAGTTCTTTGCATTTACAGTTATTTCTACCACAAGTATAACATCTGATCATACGTTATTACTTATTTTTAAAAAGTTTTTTTCCATTAAAAAGGTTTTGTTTTATTTCCGTTCCAAACATTCCACTTTTAGCTTTGTTCTTTATCTACTTTTTAATAAAGTATTTCTTTAACCTATATATAAAATGTATACATAATCTTATTTTATTGTACCATTTAACCTAATTAAATATTCTAAAATGTCTGAGTTCTTACAATAAATATTTTGCATCCTATACGTGAGTCATATAACATTATACAAACATATAACTCTGATTCTTTTTAGATTTCACTGAAAGGTTTAGACAATACTTAGTAAAGAAGAAATGGAGTATGATTACTCTTTGACAGATATAGGAATATCTGTTTGTAATCAGTTTGTGAATCTTGAGGAATTGAGCATGATTGTGTGCTACTTAACAACCTGACCAACATTGTTGCTGATTAATGACTTTCAAAACAGCTGAACTAGAAATTAAAATAAGAATTAATTTCCTGATCGTTGGAATTGCTACATCATTTGCCTTAATATTATTATAGCAGTAGTTTCCAGTATTCACAGAATCTGCCACTAAAAGTGAATGCAAAAAGAAATACACAAGGAATATATTTTACAATTAGTGATTAATTAATACATGAAGCTGTTTACTAAAAAGCTAGTGTCAAGCTTTATGAAAAAGATTTTTCTCCTATTTGTAGTTTTCATGGAAACAAGTGAAATAGTAGCAAACTATTGGTATTAAATATTTGCTTCCTTGATATCATTTGTGTCTTTCTTTTTTTCTATCTTACTCTTTCTGATTAGTTAGCTTACTCAAGATTGAAATATTTAATATGGTTCCTTGTCTGTTTTATCACACCTGATAAAAGAACTTCAAATACGTGCAGAGCTAATTTGAGAAAATATTTTTTTTTGCTAGTAGTTCTTATACCTATTGAAAATTATAATCACTTAAAACATTCTGGCATAACATTACATCAATACTTTGGGTACAAGATAAAAGAAATGATTAAGTAACTGTGGCTGTACATTCCACAATAACTTTACCCTCCCCTCTGCCCAATATTTATAGATATCTTGTGCCAAAACAAAGTGGCAAGAAGATGAAATTCTTTAACATCTAACATCCTTCAAAAAAGGAAAAAAATGGATCTAGGAAACTACAGACCTGTCAGTCTAACTTCAATACCTGGGAAGATCTTGGAAAAGATAATCAAGCAACGAATCAGCGAACACCTAGAGGCAAACAAAGTCATTACCGAAAGCCAACATGGGTTTGTCAAAAACAGATCATGCCAGACAGATCTTATTGCATTCTTTGACCAAGTGACAAAATTAATGGACCAGAGGAATGCTGTGGATATAATTTACTTGGACTTCAGTAAGACATTTGATAAAGCAGACCACAACCTACTACTTCATAAGACACAAAAATGTGGGTTAGATAGCATCACCACCAGATGGATTCATAGCTGGCTGACCGGCCATACTCAGCGTGTGGTCCTCAATGGAATTGCATCTGCATGGAGGGAAGTGTCCAGTGGGGTGCCCCAGGGCTCTGTTCTGGGCCCAGTACTCTTCAACACCTTCATCAATGATTTGGATGAGGGAATAGATGGGGAACTTATCAAATTTGCGGACGACACCAAACTGGCAGAAATAGTCAACGCTCCAGAAGATAGGCTTAAGATACAGAAGGATCTTGACAGACTTGAACATTGGGCACTATCTAACAAAATGAAATTCAATGGTGAAGAAAGTAAGGTTCTACATTTAGGAAAGAAAAACCAAATGCACAGGTATAGTATAGGTGGTACCTTGCTCAATAGTAGCAACTGTAAGAGGGATCTTGGAATCCTAATTGACAATCACTTAAATATGAGCCAACAGTGTGTTGCAGCTGCCAAAAAAGCCAACACAGTGCTAGGCTGAATTAACAGAGGGATAGAATCAAGATCACGCAAAGTATTAATACTACTCTACAATGCCTTGGTAAAGCCACACTTGGAATATTGCATCCAGTTTTGGTCACCACGATGTAAAAAGATGTTGAGACTCTAGAAAGAGTACAGAGAAGAGCAACAAAGATGATCAGGGAATTGGAGGCTAAAACATATAACGAACTGTTACTGGAATTGGGTATGTTTAATTTAATGAAGGACGAGGGGGGACATGATAGCAGTCTTCCAATATCTCAGGGGCTGCTACAAAGAAGAGGGAGTCAAGCTATTCTCCAAAGCACCTGAAGGCAGGACAAGAAGCAACCGATGGAAACTAACCAAAGAGAGAAGCAACCTAGAATTAAGGAGAAATTTTCTGACAGTTAGAACAATTAATCAGTGGAACAACCTGCCTCCAGAAACTGTGAATGGTCCAACACTGGAAGTTTTTAAGAAGAGACTGGACAGCCATTTGTCTGAAATGGTATAGGCTTTCCTGCCTGAGCAGGGGGTTGGACTTGATGACCTCCAAGGTCCCTTCCAATTATTCTTATTATTCTTCTTATATAACCCAGAAAGGAGGAAAAATGTATTTTACATTGTATAGAGAATCTGTGGTCTCACAAATTCTTTTGCAATCATTTTAAATTTCATGCACATTATTATTTACCTTTCTTTTCACAGGGGGTTAGAAAATTATTTGTTATATAAAATATATGTCATGTTTTATTTGAAACATGTTATTAGTTTTCACTACATTAATTGGCTATGGGGTAATCTCATCATACATCTGTAAATTCTGAAGATACAAGACAATAGATTCATTAAAACATCATATTAACTTTACTATATAAGTTAAAAGTATATTTTTGAAAGTATACTATATAAGTTGAGAAGAAAAATAGAGATTCCAGGAAAAAAATAAGAAAAAAAATGAGAATGAGTTTAATAATTTTCTAAGAGGAGAAGATATAGTCCAACAATATGTGGTTGATATGACTGCTAAGACTATAGGTAAGTGGCCGATTAACCACAAATGTCATCAAAAGCATCCTTTGTTAAGTGAAAACCATCTATATTTGTCTCTAAATGCATCTTACTTCTTTAATAAAATGATATTTTCATCTTTAATTTTAAAACTAAACAATAGCAATCATTCTGTTTAAGTAATGAAACTTCTCTGAAAAGATGACCCAACAGGGGTCACAGTTTATCTAGTAATATATATAAGGTTGGGAAATTGATAAAAGGAGATAGCACTTAGCAATAGCAATAGCACATAGACTTATATATACTGCTTCACAGTGCTTACAGAGTCAGCATATTGCCCCAACCTTTTGGGTCCTCATTTTACTGACCTCAGAAAGATGGAAGGCTGTCAACCTTGAGTCAGTCAGGATCGAACTGCTGGCAGTTGGCAGAATTAGCCTGTAACAGTGCATTCTAACTGCAGCGGCACCACGGCTCTTCTATGAAAAACATATTAATTTCCTCAGGGGAAATTAATAGCAAAATAGTAAATAGTAGCACACTATTTAAATTGTTAAATAAAGTGATTTTTGCTTGCACTGTTTTCTTTATTATTTAGACATCTCCTTATAAAAACAGCTACTAAGTATAGGCAGTGTCCATTTAGTGACAGTCCAAAGTTACAAGAAACCACAAAAAAGCTACTTATGTCTTGGTTTTGAAGTTCCGATGGCCTCGACCCCTATGGGTCATGTGACCACATTTTGGGCACTCAACAAACAACCCGTGTTTACAACTGGTGTTCATTTCTGGTTCCTGGCCAAAAAAAAAAAAAAAAAGCCCTCTAGTGAACAATGAGATCATTTGATGACTGTGTTCACTTGAAGACTGCCGCAAAAAAAGGCTCAGCCACAAGATGATCTACTTAACAAATACCATGATTTACAAGCATAACTGAGGGAACAATTATGGCTGTAAGTCAAGGACTACATATGGCTGATGTTAATTAGAATACAAATATATTACAGCTTCAATGCACTGAAGCTAAATTCTCAAATTCTTTCATAATAAAGTTTCTGTAAGTAAGAAAAAACATGTCTTGTGTTTTATTATATATACCTGTGAATATGTGCAATACTAGGTACATGCCTTATATTGTTCCATGAGGCCAATTCCAGTTCTGAAATACCTTATATGCCGGCGTATTAGGTGACCCGGCGTATAAGACGACCCCCGTCTTTATCGCCGAGCCGCATTCCTAGAATGTCGTCTTATACGCCGGAAACTACCAGTATTTCCGGCATATAAGACGACTCGGCGTATAAGACGACCCCTGTCTTTGGTGCCGAGTTTAGCGCTTCCGGAAGTCATCTTATACGCCGGCATATATGGTATATAATAAATTAACTTTAATCAAGAGAAGTTGTTGTATTCTGCAACAATGAGAAAAAAGTATTAATGCTTCTAAACCAACACATACTGTAGCTATATCTGTCGCTGAGCGAGTTATCTTAGCTTCTTGCCCCCAAATACACATGCAAATAAAAAGTAGATATTAAAAGTCCAGATTCGGTTTATGTTGGCTTAGGAACCTTTGGACTAAATTAAGCTAAACCTTTTATTAAAAGTTGTATTGTGCAAGAATGAATGTGTTTGAGCAGAAGGAAAAAAGTTATCTTATAGATCTATATTAAATGATCCATAAAAATGGTCACCACTTGACAGTGGAAGCAATAAATTTGTGGTGACCAACTGCTGATGTCTAATGTAAGGTGAGAGAATGCTTCTAAGCTTCTCACATTACAAAAAAGTTGATCTAGGAAAAAGTTTGTCAAGTGCTGGGGAATCAGGAGAGTCAGGCAGTTCAAATGAGTATAAAGAGAGCAAGCTTAAGCTCTCTAAAAGAATCTGAATTACTAACAGTCAAGGGAAATTAGCGAGAGTAAAGAAGAGAAAAAATTGAAGATGGGCTAGACTTAGATCTCTTGTGGGCATGCAGGGACGCATGACTGATGACTGTTGACTCTCTGGTTCAAGGTCTCCTCCTCCTCCTCCTCTTCAAGAAGCCAGACTCTTTCCCTCCTTTAAATTATTTCACATGGTCATTCATACATGAAACCAGTCTTATTTTTCACAAGGCTTTGGTGATTCTCTTTCTCTACATCAAGGCAGAGTACAATATGGCAGATATCCAGGGTAAGTCTTGTGGGTGGATTGTATCAAACCAGTGTAGCTAGCTACAACTTCAACCCAAAATTTGCAACTTTAATTAGGAAGGAAGCAAGCCCTGCAATGAAATTTTAAAAATGAAAGTAAACATTTTGTATCTTTGGAATGGAATAATAGACTATGAACATTAAGCAAAATAAAATCAATCAAGATAGCAGAAAGGTTGAGGACAGGTCCTCTTTGTCCTACTCTTAGAATAGGCATGTAATAAATGCACCTCATCAATTACCAAAAAAAAAAAAAAAATGACAGCAATGCCAAACCACTTTTGAAAAACCTTGCCAAGAAAACTGCAGGGACTTGTCCTGGCAGTCTCCAACAATTGGACATGAGCGAACAGAAGGAAAAAAAAAATACTCAACGAGAGTATCAGATACAGAAGGACAAGTTTTTAGAATCTATCAATCAGTCACAGGTTCATTCATGAGGAAATGCTATGTTAACTCTTTATTATTAGAATGTAAATAACCTGCTCTCTCTCTTTATTATTATTATTATTATACAGTCATTAGAAACAACTTGTCTTCATGTGGGGCTTGTAGAAATGCAACTGAATGATCATTGTGCATTAAAGTGGAAAGCAAATGTGAGAAATTGAGTTTTGATGTAGTGTTAGTGTTTAACAGTGTTTGTCAATGAATATTTCCTAAGAAGGATTTTTCAAGCCCTCTTGAGCCATAATAAGATCATGTCTTCTATGGAAAAAGCAAAGAGAAAGCAAGCATCAAGAGAGCAAAGGAAAGAAGAAAAAAACTGCATTAATTATCACAATATGAAATGAAAATAACTTATGCTCGATCACATCGTTTATTTTTAAAAAGAAAAGCGCACTTTTTGATATATAATAAAATGTTATGTTATAAGAAATTAAAACATATAATCAAAACCATAGCAATTAAAAAGTTCAGAGTAAATCAGCCAAGGTCCTATTTAAATACGCCAACTGAAAAATATATCTGACATCGATTTAATCACAGTTGTATTTAACAAAAGAAACTACTCAAGTACTTTCAAATTTCTGGTTCCTTCTTACCTCCTCAATAAGGAGAAGGTCCCACTAAATTCAGTGACATTTAGTTTTAAGTACCATATGCATCTATAGGACTATACAGTACATTAAATAGTATTAGGCAGTTATATAAAGGCTCAGAAAATTTAAATAGCTATTTGATAGGCACATAACAACATGTTCATATAGCGTGATTCCTCTGTCACTTCCTTCTTTTCAATTTATATGTATTACGTTCAATTCTTTTTTTTAACCAATTAAAACTGTCCAAAATTCCACATTCTACAAAAATCTCTCTCTCTTCAATTGGATGATACTGTTAAATCTAAATGATTTTAAAAACTTAATACCTGTTAGTTTTTAATCCCCTGCCAATTTAGATTTGACATTAGGCTGGCTATGACACAGTACTCTTCTACATTTCATGAATCAATCGATATTTCAGCAGATTGGAATACCATCAGTGGTTAAAATTGCAGAGCATCAACTCATTGTGGAATAATCCAAATTCAGGAATAGATTTTTATTGAGGTTGAAATTATGAGAAAGAATAATATTGTTCACTATGCCCATGAGTCACTCAAATTTTAAAGGGATTTGATTATCTGTATTATCATTAAAACATGCTTTGCAATAGATTAAAATTAACATATTAAGCGTTAGAGAAATTGTGACTCTTGGATCATTTTAAGTAAGGCAGGAACAGTAATAGCTGCCGAATCCTGTATTAGTTGAAAAATTAGGTGCTGTATGGAAAGATACAAGCCCAAAGAACCAGGTCATAATTTGCTCCATGAATGTCCAAATGTTATTAGAATCTTTCCCAACCTTGGCATCTGGATGACAGATGGAAAAGAAACAGCAACATCAAGAAGATCAAGTCATAATCACACATATCCTAAAAATGGTTGCTCCTCAATAAAACCACAGCCATCTCTAAGGCAAGTAGGGAATTGCAGGCAAGGATACCTGTAACAGCCAGACAAACCAACATGAAACATAACTGAGGCCACAGACTTATCTGAGTAATCTGTAGTAGCTTCCTCCAAATCATATGGAATATCAGATAGACAAGAATTCACTGTAGACACGTGTTGGGGATGCTAGCTATGTTTGTTGTGATACTGTAGTTGAGAAGTTGTGTCAGGGACAGCGGTATCTATACTTTTATAAGATCACTGCACTTCTTAATAGCACTTTGCCCAGGACATGCAGAAAGACTTGGAATGGAGGCAGGTTAAAAAAAAAATCTAGCAAATAAAATTCATCTGGTGAAGACTTATACAGCTCACCCGAGGTCCTGACTTCAGTTTCTTCTTTCTCTTTCTCTTTTTTTTTGGGGGGGGGGGCCTCTGGCCTTCAGAAATAGAGAACATTTTATCTGTGCATGTGGTGTGGCACCCAAGAATTGATGTGTTAAGTCTGCTTTAAGAGTGAAAGCTTAACAAAGAACAAAATCTTCTAAGAGCTGGTAAAAGCGGAGAGCCTTGATAAAATGGACAAAGGTTCCCCAGATTATGCAGTAGCAATGGGTCTACGCCAGGGGTAGTCAACCTTTTTATACCTACCGCCCACTTTTGTATCTCTGTTAGTAGTAAAATTTTCTAACCGCCCACCGGTTCCACAGTAATGGTGATTTATAAAGTAGGGAAATAACTTTACTTTATAAAATTTATAAAGCAGAGTTATAGCAAGTTAAAGCATATAATAATAATTACTTACCAAACACGACGAGTTGTGTTTCTACCAAACAGTTCTACTTTGGTTTCATCTGACCATATGACATTCTCCCAATCCTCTTCTGGATCATCCAAATGCTCTCTAGCAAACTTCAGACAGGCCCGGACATGTACTCGCTTAAGCAGGGGGACACTTCTGGCACTGCAGGATCTGAGTCCCTGGCAGCGTAGTGTGTTACTGATGGTTGCCTTTGTTACGTTGGTCCCAGCTCTCTGCAGGTCATTCACTAGGTCCCCCTGTGTGGTTCTGGGATTTTTGCTCACCGTTCTTGTGATCATGTTGACCCCACGGGGTGAGATCTTGCGTGGAGCCTCAGATTGAGGGAGATTATCAGTGGTCTTGTATGTCTTCCATTTTCTAATTATTGCTCCCACAGTTGATTTCTTCACACCAAGCTGCTTGCCTATTGCAGATTCAGTCTTCCCAGCCTGGTGCAGGTCTACAATTTTGTTTCTGGTGTCCTTTGACAGCTCTTTGGTCTTCACCATAGTGGAGTTTGGAGTGTGACTGAGGTTGTGGACAGGTGTCTTTTATACTGATAACAAGTTCAAACAGGTGCCATTAATACAGATAATGAGTGGAGGACAGAGGAGCCTCTTAAAGAAGAAGTTACAGGTCTGTGAGAGCCAGAAATCTTGCTTGTTTGCAGGTGACCACATACTTATTTTCCACCATAATTTGCAAATAAATTCTTTCCAAATCAGACAATGTGATTGTCTGGATTTGTTTTCTCGTTTTGTCTCTCATAGTTGAGGTCTACCTATGATGACAATTACAGGCCTCTCTCATCTTTTTAAGTGGGAGAACTTGCACAATTGGTAGCTGACTAAATACTTTTTTGCCCCACTGTAGAAACAGGAAGTCTGATGAAATTACATTTAATTAATTAAATTATTAATGAGATCCCTGAGGCTGATGCTGCGAAACTAAATACTGGATATCTGGCTCAATTTTTGTAAGGAACAAACGAAGGTCTCCTCTTTCGGAAATATTCAGGCGGTTTCTTTCTTTGGTCATAATATGATTAACAGCACTAAAGCCTGATTCCACAAGATATGAGGTAGGGAAAGGTATCAATAAACTGAATATCATTTTCCACATATTTGGATATAAGGCAGGCATTTTTTTTACTTTGCCATAGGTTTTCATATCCACCACTTTCAAATTTATGTTTACTTTCTTCATCATATCTAATTTCTAACAGTTCTTCTTGGCAAGTTATATCAGCCTCTTCAATATTTGCGGTAAAAGGATTTTTCATCCAGTCATACACCTTCAATTTCAAAATATCTTCAAATCGTTTTTCCATGTCCAATTTAAGTCCTGGGCAAGCAGGAATGAAGAGAAAGCCTTTATGGCCTCTACCCTGGTATTGAGGGAATGCCCAGTGGAGTCTGGTTTGTCCCCGATCCGTGCCTGTCACAGCAGGATGAAGAGAGAGCCTGGTTTTTGTCAGAGATGCCTGAAATCTCTATGACTGAGGGCTCTGTGCGGCTCTCAAAATGGCGGCCGCACCAAAATTAGCGGCCGCTTGTATTTCGGCTGGGCTTTCCCAGCCATGAGGGGCTCTAAGAGGAAGCTTGTTGTTCGTTGTGCCTTTAATTCCCCCCACCCCCCCGAAGCCGAAAATGAGGCACTTGCAGTTTTATCTCATTGCGCAGCCTCTGCTGCAATCCGGATCGTCGAGAAAGTTGACGGGAGCCTCGCAATGATGGCGCACTTCAGCAAGGCTCTCTGGCCTCCGAGAGCTCCGTGGGGGGTCGCACAGCTGAGGCTAACACCCCGCGCCTGCTGGAAAGCTCTGTGAGCCGATCGGAGGGCTCAATGGATCCAAAAATTTAAACAGCTCGATTGAACCCCTACCGCCCACCAAAAAAGCTGGAACGCCCACTAGTGGGCGGTAGGGACCAGGTTGACTACCACTGGTCTACGCTAACCACAGAGGTAGTCTTTGACTTACAATGTAATTGGGACCAGAATTTCCATAATTAAGTGGTACGGCTGCACGGCTTAGCAACAGCAATCCCTGTAGTGCTGGCTGCAATCATTAACCTAATCTCACTATCGTAAGGTCGAGGCAACTTCCTGACCACTTCCCATAACCAAAGTCAGTTCCAGGCTGGTAGGCAGGTAAGTGGCTGCTACTGATCGGGAAAGGAAGAGCACAGATATGCAGAAGGAGGTACCAAAAGGATTGGGGAGGATCTGCTAGGGTGCAGGGCAAGTTGGGGAGGTTGTATGAGAGTGTGGCAAGAATCAGGGAGGGCGCACAAGTGTGTGAGGGGAGGCACACGAGGCACAGTGTAGGTCAGTGAAGGTGCTGGGATGGCCAGAACTCCGAGGAACAGTTAGAACCACCATTCATTCAGTGCTTTTGTAACTTAAAACAATCACTGAAGGAATGGTCATAGATCATTCTTAGAGCTGGATAGTAATTGAATAATTTACAAAAAATTAAGAGCCGAGGTGGCTGACTGTGTTCAGCAGGTCAGCGGTTCAAATCTCACCGGCTCAAGGTTGACTCAGCCTTCCATCCTTCCGGGGTAGGTAAAATGAGGACCCAGATTGTTGAGGGCAATGTAAATATATATATATATACATTTCTTACTGGTGTACACCACTTAGAGAGTGCTTGCACTTAAAGCGGTATATAAGTCTCATAAATAAATAAATAAATAAAAACCAATATTGATACACTTACAGAAAATAAAATTCTAATAAGCTGCTAAGTGAGACCAAAAAAAGGAGAGAGGAATTCACTGGGGCCCTACCTTTACATATTGCACACAATTCCTGCCAAAAGTTCCCAAAGCTTTGAAAGATTGTGAACATTATGGAACACAATCACATACAAAACCCATAAATGTGAATCATAGAGGTATGATGAAAAAAAATCACTCAATTCTATCTTTCTTGTATAAATATATTTTAAATATATTTTCATCATTCCCAACATACAGACCAAGACAGTGCCTGAGGTACTTTTGTTTCTAAACTTAGTCTATCTTTAGCTGGCCAGAACAGCATGCATATTTAATTTTAACTTTAAATCTACAGTAGTGGCCAAAATTGTGGAAACCTTTTGGAAAACATGTGCAGTAGAAATGCCACCTTTGGTTAAATTTCCACCAATTTTTCTTCTAATTTCTTTATAATTGTAGCCTTGTTCACTTAATAATACTATTTTACATAACTTTCTGGGCAACCAGTCAACTCTTTGCACCATTACTTTAATTTTATTATATTTTACAAGCTCACTAAATGAAAGAAAAAAAAACCCAACCAACTTGATAGCGATCACATAACACACTGACAAATGTCCTCCTCTCAGCTTCAATACATGATATCAATAACTGAATCCTACTGTGATCTGATTGGCTCATTGCCAAAACAAGATGACACCTGATTGGCTCTCTAAACACTCATGCTCATTGGCTACAATCAGATGAAGGAAAGCTACCTGATATCAACCTAAGCAGGTTGTGCTTCCTTTTTACGGTTATTTGGCTATAGCTTTTCATAGAATACAGTACAGATAATTGAACAAACTATGTTGCATTACATTCTTGATTAAATTATCTTTCCATTGATATATAATTTTATGGTACTACTCCCCAAAAAAGTGGTGTTTGTCAAACCGTCCTCTTTGAGCTTTGCAGCAACAAGCCAGAAAACAGGGACGTGTGACTACCAACAACTTTACTGTGATGCTGGAAATAAAGTTAGCTCTGGAAGTGACTTGCTCCCAGCATCTAATATATCATACACGCGCCCCGCCCGAACGCCGTCCCACCCATACCTGGCCCCACCCTACCGCCCCAGCTTAGCTATCAAACCTCAAAAATACACTTTTCCCCAAAGGTTTCCACAATTTTGGCCACTACTGTACATTTCATATTTGATAGAAAAATAAACAATAGTAAAATAAAGAAGCACACACTCACACTCACACACAGACACAAACACACACACACACAGAGAGAGAGAGAAACAGAGAGAGAGAAAACCACTATTTCCTTTCCCACACAATTACTTAAGAATCTACTTGAGCAGATTCCAGAAAGATTTATTTGATCTTATCTAATCTGACTTTTAACAGCTACAGTCAAGATGCACTCTGTAGTAAGAGATTTGCTGAAATGTTCATTATTTATTTATTTCACCCTTTATCCGACTTAACCATTTTTTGCATACCTGAAACACAATGAGTAATTTACC
The DNA here is from genome assembly GCF_016545835.1 of Crotalus tigris. Lineage (NCBI taxonomy): Eukaryota > Metazoa > Chordata > Lepidosauria > Squamata > Viperidae > Crotalus > Crotalus tigris. Next base: position 74,346 of record NW_024097396.1, on the reverse strand, counting down.
CTCCAAAATAAAATAAAAAATATTTAATCATTACAGAAAATATGTCATTTCATTACGTCAAGGATTTAATTTCAGCTGTCATATAAAACTACTGTATATTTAAATTACCTTCTCTTATTTCAAATGTTCCTGAAAATATAAAAATAATATCCATACTACTAGTATTTATCTGTTAAATCAAGAATTTAAAATCTCTCTTGGCTGAAAGATCACTCCTAAGGCTCATAATAAATGCTAAGGATTGCACTCTAACAGTAGACAAGACTGAGATAAATTATGCATCTGCAAGGCTTAAGGCATACTTTTTGCCCTTGAAAATTTTCTATCCCAGGTACAAATAGAGGCCCATATTTTTGCTTCCCCTGGTATTCAGGCCCAAGAATAATTTCTTGCTGTGCTGTGTTAATTACATGTGAATAATGTACTATCATTTTCAACACTGTACTGTAAAGGATTGGTGTCTGGAAGGTAGGGGATAAGGAGGGACAGTGACAAATTTTGTATGACACTACAAACTCTCATCCCTAAACATCTGCATGTGATGTAATGGTACAAATATGAAAGGGCTTTAGCTACAATGGAATAAACGGGGACCTATAAAAGACGTAATCCGTTTCTGTTAGTGGACAGAGATGTCCATTTTTCTCCCATTTGCCTAATCAACTGCCCAACTAAAGATGTAGTTGAGTCATTATGTTGTTGTTGTTGTTAATTGCGAAGTCGTGTTCGACCCATCGCGACCCCATGGACAACATTCCTCCAGGTCTTCCTGTCCTCTACCATCTTCTGGAGTCCATTTAAATTCACGCCTACTGCTTCAGTGACTCCATCCAGCCATCTCATTCTCTGTCGTCCCCTTCTTCTATTGCCCTCAATCTTTCCCAGCATTAGGCTCTTCTCCAGGGAGTCCTTCCTTCTCATTAAGTGGCCAAAGTACTTGAGTTTCAACTTCAGGATCTGGCCTTCTAAAGAGCAGTCGGGGTTGATCTCTTCTAGGACTGACCGGTTTGAACGCCTTGCAGTCCAAGGGACTCGCAGGAGTCTTCTCCAGCACCATAGTTCAAAGGCCTCAATTCTTTGGCGCTCAGCCTTTCTTATGGTCCAAATTTCACAGCCATACATGCAACTGGGAAAGCCATGGCCTGGACTATACGCACTTTTGTTGGCAGGGTGATGTCTCTGCTTTTTAGTATGCTGTCTAGATTTGCCATAGCTTTCCTCCCCAGGAGCAAGCGTCTTTTAATTTCTTGGCTGCAGTAACCATCTGAGGTGATCTTGGAGCCCAGAAAAATAAAATCTGTCACTACCTCCATTTCTTCCCCATCTATTTGCCAGGAATTGAGAGGGCCGGATGCCATGATTTGGTTTTCTTAATGTTGAGTTTCAAGCCAACTTTTGCACTCTCCTTCTTCACCTGCATCAAGAGGCTCTTCAGTTCCTCTTCGCTTTCTGCCATTAGAGTGGTATCATATTTCTCCCGGCAATTTTAATTCCAACCTTCAATTACTTTAAAATACTATTTATGCACCACGCTTGAATAATACAAAATCTACTAATTATCTCCCTTCCTAGAGAAACAATATGGAATCAATAAAATAATGCATTCACTAAAATGTAAAAGTGGTAAAAGTGGTAATACTAGATTTTTAATTTATTATACAATTTCTGCTTAACACTTGGAAAATTATCATAATGTTATTATAAAACAAAAACAGGAGGATAGTCTTCTGAGTCAGTTTCTAAATATATTTTTCTTCACACATACACAAATACTGTACTCATCACACTCAACAAGGCAGAAAAGGAATAAGAAACAATAAGAAAAATATCAAGATGAATTAAGAAAAAGAAAATATAGCTAAAGCTACTTCATTCATTGCATCTCTTTATATCTTTTTATCCTTTCATTTACCAACACATTCCAACAGCTCTGCATTTCCTTTGCCTCTTTTCATATCAACAATTCCTTACTTCCTTCACTATATTCTTTGCAATTATCCATTTCTCATTATACATTCTATACTATATCTTTCTCACTCTTCTAGCATCAGTACACTAAGAACTGATTTCCTATCCTAGAACTGTTCACTTCATCATTCCACCCAAGATAATTTTTCATACATTCCACTAGCATACATTCCATACATTTTTTCACTTTTTTCCTAATAGTTTCCATATCTTTATGTCCACTCTCCATCCTGTCTATTAAGAAATGAACCTAATAGAAGAGAATATATATGGCTCAGAATTGAACTGTAGCTGTTGCTTGTAGCTGTTTTGCTACCCAACTAGATAACATCATCAGTGTTACTTAGTATGGGTTTCACTCTCCTTGATTACAGTATTGTTTTATGTTTAATTGTTTGTCTGGTGTTAATTCTACTTGACTTTTGACTGCTGAAGGGGATGTCTTAGTCTTTTTGTTTCCTTCTTCGAAAACAAAAATTGCCTCTTTCGAGCATTCAACATTGTATGTTGTAGATGGCTCTAGAAAAATGAATCTAACAAAAAAGTAACAAATTTTACTGGACAATGTTGAGACTGATTTGAAAGTGGTTTTAAAAATGACACGCTACAAGAATGAAATGGAAAAAGATGCTACACTGAATGTACAAATGAAATCAACTGATGTCTTCATAATTAAAAGAGATGCACAAATAGCAAATCTTTTCATATTAACAAGAATGACCTAGATAACTTACCTATTTGGGGATTACAGAAGAGATTTTTTAAAGATTTGAAGAAAGTTATGTGAAGGGACAAAAAGAATGAAAAAAAATTTCTAGGACCTTATTTGAAGGGTTTAAAAGTTAAGATTATTAAAAATAAAAGGAAGGAATATAAAGTTGGTTTATTTGATCCAGGTTAAAATAGGTATATTGTTATCTCTGGTAACTCTTAATGGATTTTATTGACCAGAACTGAACAATGAGGCTTTAAGGCATATTTACAAATAAGATATGGAACATGGAGAGAAAAGATAATTTGTTGTATTTTATGAGAAGGTGATAAGTTACTAAAATTGTTTATACTTGTGATGAAGAGGGAGATAATTTCTTTAAATATTTTTCATTTTCTTTACTGTATTCCTCTTTTGTTTTTTATTTTCTGCACTTCCTTTTTACTTTTCTTTTTCTTAGTTTGCATTATTTTTAACCTTTTTATAATTGTAAGGTTTAATAAAATTAAATTGCTTCCCCAAATTTCTGATCTTTTTATTATCGTAATTCAATGAGGAGAAGTATGCGGTGATCACCAGTTTAGGAATCCTTATTGTCATACATACAACAATGTGGATATCACTAAGTTACGCTTTTTCACAAACATTTTATAATTTTTTTCATTTCATACAATAAATAAATTACATTTTCATGCCTCTACTTCTCAATTCCACTCTAAGTCCAACTTCATTCAAATCAATCACATCCTTTTCCTTTATCTTAGTTTTCATAAGCACACGTTATTTCTTTCATTAATTCATTTTTTTCATTAATTCTTATTCTTTATCGGATATTCTTTTCACATTTCAAATTCATAATCTTCCATATGCCATGGTTGTCAAGATATGGACTTGCACTCACCCATCATAGCTCTGATCAACTACTGCATGCATCTATAGGTATATATGATTAAACTAGTTTGAACTATATTTCATTTTTCTGCTAATACGATTCATTTAATTTCTTTTTTCTTATTGCATCTCATACCTTTTCTGTTCTCAGCATACCACTGGTTCCCCTAAAAGGGACCAGCGCGCTAAGTATGTATGTTGCACTTAATCATTTGACTGAATGCCTGAAAGACAAGGTATAAGATTTCAGACTAAATATATCTGGTTCAGATTTTATTATGCAGTTTATTCATCACAAAAGTATTAAACACAAAGGTATGCAAGCTTGGTAATAGTTTAATTTTGGGGAGAAGAAAGCACAGCTATGAATCCTTTTAAATATTTGCCCAGTCAATCATTTCTGAGAAGAGAGAGCAAGAGGTTTTATTTTAGCTGAGTAACTCCTCAGATTCTGGTCCTATAATGGTAACAGGATAAGCTATAAAAAGATTTTTTTTAAAGGAAAAAGGATTTTAGATAAACATCAATGCTATCAAAAGATGCTACTGAAACCTTAATTTATTTGTAGATTGTAAGTACCAGAATTTCATGTTTCCAGCAACATTACATTTCACCACAAAAAGGAACGCTTGCTATGGAAATGAATGTTGGAGATGATCTGCATGGTCTATAAGCAATCTGAGAATGTCCTGCATTGCTTGGGACAGAAAATAATTCCCTCCAGATCATGCCTCTGCTGCACAGAGAACAGCATTATAATATCACCAAAATTAGATCCTCTCAAATGCTGACAACCTACATCCTGAAAACACTGGGTCCAGACTCAGTCCAAAAGATGTCACTAACTTGCAACTTTTAAGATAGTAGAAGGGTCATTTAGTTTTTTTTCATATGACAAGAGTGGCCACCTCATATTTCATATGGCCTCTTCTCATCTAGCTCCTTCTCTCTGGAATTGGCTCCCCCTTGAACTACATTTGGAATCTGATTTCACAAAGTTAAAAAGGGTCCTTTTCTTTTTTCAGAAAGAAGCTGGAAGAATTAGACTTTACAGTTGCAGCACTCAATGACAATTTAGATTATTGTAGAAATGACATTCATTGAACTGACTGCTTTATTTATGTATACACACATGTTTATGATTTGTTAGATTTTTATTGTTATTTCCTTTACAGTTATTGTAGTCCTTAGCTTATTGTGGCAATTGGGACTGGAATTGTTCTTGCTTCACAACATGTTCATTAAACATGATATCATATGATTGTGTTGTTAGCAATGGCAAATTCCAGTAGTCTATATTGCTGTCATTAAGCAAGGACTGCAGGAATTGTTAATTGAGGACCTCACACAACTATGATTTCCGACTTCCTACCAGCTTCCCCTTTGACTTTGCTTGTAGGAAGCTAGCAGGGAACAATGGAAATCATAAACACCTGACCCAGTCAGCACAGCAGAGTTATCAATAAAGCTGCAACCTTGACGTGGGTATGCGGGAAGACAGGAGAAGAACACAGGAGATATGTCTTAAGTATCTTAAGCCACCAGCAAACAGAGTAAAACAGCTGAATAAAAGAAGATGTTTTTCCTTCAGAAGCAGTGGATGGTCCAAAAGAGAGCAGAATAAGTATAGAAGCTGAGCAAGACAAAGTACAATGTGAAAAGCTGCAAGAACTCAACTGGTCCGCACAAACAAGGAAAGCCCCATCCACAGGATGCAGGCAGCACACAAAACCATGCCCCCTCTGGTCCATGGAAAAATCTCTCTCCACGTAACCCATCCCTGGTACTCAGAAGTTTGGGGAATATGCTATATGAGCCAGCAGTGTGCTGCAGCTGCCAAAAAAGCCAACACAGTGCTAGGCTGCATTAACAGAGGGATAGAATCAAGATCACGTGAAATGTTAATACCACTTTACAATGCCTTGGTAAGGCCACACTTGGAATACTGCATCCAGTTTTGGTCACCACGATGTAAAAAAGATGTTGAGACTCTAGAAAGAGTACAGAGAAGAGCAACAAAGATGATTGGGGGACTGGAGGCTAAAACATATAAGGAATGTTTGCTGGAATTGGGTATGTCTAGTTTAATGAAGAGAAGGACAAGGGGTGACATGATAGCAGTCTTCCAATATCTCAGGGGTTGCCACAAACAAGAGGGAGTCAAGCTATTCTCCAAAGCATATGAGGACAGGACAAGAAGCAACAGGTGGAAACTAATCAAAGAGAGAAGCAATCTAGAACTAAGGAGAAATTTCCTGACAGTTAGAACAATTAATCAGTGGAACAACCTGCCTCCAGAAGTTGTGAATACTCCAACACTGGAAGTTTTTAAGAAGAGACTAGATAGCCATTTGTCTGAAATGGTATAGGGTTTCCTGCCTGAGCAGGGGTTGGACTAGAAGACCTCCAGGGTCCCTTCCAACTCTATTATTATTGTTGTTATTGAATAGTAATAGTATATAGTACAAACTTCAGAGTAATATTAATTGAAGAGAATATAGAATAGTAGCAATTGTCATAATAGTAGAATAGTGATAGCAATAGAAAAGAATATAGGAAGCACACATATATCACGTTGGTATGTTTGTTTTGATACCCCTCATCCCCAGATCTCCAATCCTCGTAGAAGTTATAAAGAAGCCATCTGTCCAGAATCCAGTGCTTTGTGTCTCTCTTGAGTCTGGTTAATCCAATTGGGCATGGTTTTAAAAAAGTACCTGTGACAGGGATGCTGCAACATGACTGTGAGCAAGCTGCGATGGCCAGAACTGAGGATCCGCATTCAGCAATGTTTGAATAGTTACTGAATGAGTAGCCATAACCCAAAGGATACCTACACTGCATTTAGATATAATCAGATACCAACCCTCCCACCTAAAAATAGCAAATTTTATTATGTTTTTAACTTGGATTTCGGACACTTTATATAAATCTCAAAATAAGATTAATAAAGTTCTTGTTTCAAGATGATGGGAAATCATGACATTAATTAGCTAATTTTCAGAAGACTCCAGGAGGCTATACAAAATAGTTTGGGAGTTGCACGTGCCCCTATATGGCCTCAGTTTATGCATGCATCCCTGGTTTATTAATTCAAATGTTTGCAACACATGCATTCCTGGTTTATTTATTTAAAATATTTGCAAAATAATGTTTGCAAAAATATTTACAAACTTATCTTTGAACAGTTAAAATAAAACAGCTGTTTATTCCTGTTGTAAGGGAGTGACACATTCCTGTTTAATGTGCTCAATCTCCCCTTTTCTTTGAATAATATATGCAACTATGTCTTTAAAAAAGGAGAGAGGAGTGTAATTTTCCTTTTACAGAAAAACATTTTTCTCATGCAACAGAAATCATTATCCCTGGTACTCTTTGTTCACTAGTAGCAGATCACTGGTCTGTCATTGGACAAAAGATTTAATAAGAACACGATCCAAAAGTTAGTCTCTCAATGTTATCATGTTTTCTAACATGTGTGCGTGTATATGAGTGAATGCGTTGATTAGTGGGTCACAATACCTTAAAATCTGGTAAAAATCAGGTTGATATATCAATTGATCATCATCTGCCTGGATTGTGGAAGTTCCCTTTTACAGCTGATTAAACCTGCAATGGAATACATAATCAAATCACTACTACAATAATAAGATTTTGCCCTTAGCAAAATAATGCAAGTTACATGATATTAATAAATCTCCAGCTTATTAGAACCCAATTGTTTAAGCTTAACCCTCACAAAACTTTTTTATTTGCAAAATACGTTTAAATCATATGAAAAGTGTATTCTAATCGTATGTAGTGAGAACTGAATAGACTTCAGGATCTTCTTAAAAATGAAAAATAATATTAACAAATCTTGCCCAAGTTCGTATTTTTATTTTCTTGGAACTGATAACAGATTGTCAGTAAACTCTTGGAGCAGCCCAACAGAGCAGCATCTGCAGGGGGCAGGCAAGAGGGGGGTCAGGATGATGAAAACAGCACCACAATGCAAGCTCTGCCCCTTGTGATGCCACATGCATGTCCAAAAGGGGCAGAACTTGTACCACCATATTACCAGTGGTGGGATTCAGCCGGTTTGCACCACTTTGGCAGAACTGGTAGCTAATGTTTTGTTGCTCAGGCCCAAAATGGACTTCTGGAAGTGGCATCCACACAGAGAACGGGTTGTTCACATATTTGAATCCCACCACTGCATATTACCTGTTGTTTTAAACATTCAAAGAGGACAGATCTTGAAAAACCTACTGGCTCAACATATAGTATAAGTGATATGAAATATTTTAATTTATAGTAGTAGCTTGATATCAACAACAATCTCAGTGTTTTGGAAATGAGCCACCTATATAGCAAACTCAAAAGCATATATTCAGAGCAATCACTCACTATTTGATTTCTCTATCTGATATTTTCTCTCTCCTTGTAATTGTAAACACTGATTTCCAAGCTTTTTACTTCTGTCCTAACAGTCAGTGACAGTTTATTTATTTATTTAGAAAACATATCCAGCTATTCTGCTAAGCAAATAAATCTTGGCAGTTCACAATTAAAAAAAATGACAAAAAATAACAAAATAAAGAAATACAAAAATACAATAAATATAAAATTCAAAAACCAACATAATCTTCAGTCACAAATTCATTAAATCAGGTTCCATTAACAATCTGGTCCTTAAGCCTATGGAAAAAAACATTTTTAATAGACACATTATTGTCAGCATCAGATTCATCTCCATCAACATAAATTTTCCTTTAAGTTCCAGTTAACATTAAAACACAGACAGAAATGTTAATGTCATAATCTGTGTTCCCACACTGTAGTTTGGCTTCTATATTTATCTGAACATAAATATCCAAACTGCAAAAAATGCACATAGTAATATTATCCAGTTATTTCATTAAATTCTTTTCTTAATTTACTAAATTTCCAAAAAGTAATCAAATGCTTATATAATTTAATATTCAATATTATCTGTATTTTAGTAAATCTGTTTAAGTTCCATAACAAATTATGTATAGAAAAATTTAAGTTAAAATTTGGAATTATTAACTAAATTTTGCTTAATTAAACTGTCAAGCTCATTTTTTTTCAGTTCAGAAATTATTAGAGTTAATAGTGTAAAAAGGCTTCATAAAAGACATAAGGAAACCAGCTATTAAAAATAAAGGTGTACACAAGTAAAGATTACTATTTCACATCTCAAGAATAGACTGCCAAAAGCATAAGTTGAATAAAATGCAAAATATATCTGCACAGAACCAACAGGAGGAGCTAATGTTTACAAAGCACATGGATTTACAAATTTACAGTCTATTGTTAAAACAAAACACAGAAGATGGGACTTTTCATTTATTCATAGAATATTTCTTAACAGTTCTCTAATTCTTCTAATATTATTATGAAGCATTTATATGTATCTGTTCAATATTAATTTACTACCCCCCCCCCAAAAAAAAACAATAAACAAAAGGGAAATATAATTTCAGTGTTAGTAATTTAGGTGCCATAGCACTAACCTTAAAAACGAGACTTGTTCATTTACAGGTACAATGTCACATCGCTATGCACAATGTAAACAAAAGACAGTGGCATGCACCCCAGGCTAAGGATGTCAGCATTTTTCAAACACCTTTCTGGCTGTTGCATTTTATAGTGATGCAATTTGACCTACATTTCAGTGGTCAAAGACAGAGGGAGATAGAGAAAAGGAGATAGAAAAGGCAGCTGCAGTGGTGTTGATGTGGTAGGAAGGTGAGTGTGAGAGATACACTCAGAGAACGAGACAGACAAGATGATGGTGGGGGAAGAGACTGAAATTGTTAATCCACCAGTCCAATAACTGAACTATTAATTGATGCTACAAAGGATACAGAGTGGAAGCAGAATTTTTTTAAAAAAAGTTTCAAGGATAAAAATATTATATTTACATTATGTTGCAATTATAACATTACGGAAAGTGGAAGGCATAAAATAAGGCCAGGGTATTTGATTTGGGGACAACAGTTAACACCATCATTAAACAAAGAAGATGAAACCTAGAATAAATGTTGTAAGGTGGGGTTCTTATCAACTTTACACATATTGGTAAGTAATCATTAATACATTACATAATTCAAATCTTATTTATTTACTGGTGATTTTTGCTTGCATAGAAACATGATCACGTTTCCACGCTCCGTACCATTTACAGTGGCCCTTCTCACAGCCCTTCCTAAAAGAAGCTGTCTGGCAAATTGAACTCAAATATGTTGTAGCTCAAGAGAGCTATTGGCGTCCCCAACTTTGCAGGACAGTAACCAATCTTCACGTAAAAGAACTGTATGATATATAGCATTGGTGGCGAACTTATGGCATGCGTGCCAGAGGCGGCCCTCAGAGCCCTTTCTGTGGGCATGCATACTGTGCCCTGCAGATGGCGAGGGACTGGCCCCACCCACCCAGTCTGCCATGACCACTGCGGCCACGCCCACCCGGCACCCGGTGATAAATAAGTGGGTTTTGGGTTGCAGTTTGGGCAGTTGTTTTTATCTCTCAAACCTTTTAGCTCTAAATTTTAACCTCTAAATGTTAATTTCTATTTCTAATCAGATAGCTCTTAGTGTTTATTACTTAGTCCCTTCTCTAGGTTTAGAAATAATTTCAGCCATTTTATGGTTCAGGATTTTATGTGTTGTCTTTAGCAGTTTGGTACTTTTCTGTACTGTTTAGTTTTACATTGTTTACTTTTAGTACTCATGTTTCTGGTAAACTCTGGACTATTTTCCCCTACTACAGATTTTAATGTAATCTTACTTTTGCATGTATACCGGTCTTGGACCCTAATAATAAAAGACGTAAGCTATATTGTAACTCTTTTTATATCATGTGAAAGTTCTGCACGTAGAATTTTAAAATAACAAAAATAAATAAAAGAAAAAACATTTCACATATTGAACTATTTACTTCTCTTACCGTTACCGTTTGATACATAAATCATCTATCCTAGTAGAAGCCAAGAAATAATTGTATTTGCTAGGATGGAATTCCTATATGCAAAGCAATTCCAATACTTTCCTAGAAAATGTAGATTATAACATTTCAGGTAGTCCTTGAGTTATGACCACAACTGAGCCCAAAATTTATGTTGCTAAGTGAAACATTTGTTAAGTGAGTTTGCCCCCATTTGACAACTTTTTTTGCCACCTTAAATGAATCATTGCATTTGTTAAGTTAGTTACACGATTGTTAAATGAATCTGGATTCCCCATTGACTTTGCTTGTCAGAAGGTCACAAAAGCTGACCCCAGGACATGCAACTGTCATAAATATGAACCAGTTGCCAAGCATCTAGATTTTGATCACATAATCATGGGAATGCTGCAGCAGTTGTAGGTGTCAAAAATGGTAATGTCATTTTTTTCAGTGCCATTGTAACTTTGAACAGCCACTAAATGAACTGTTGTAAAGTCAAGGGCTCCCCGTACTTCAAGAGAAGGTGAAACCTCTCATACACATAAATGGATTTATAGAACCATTTTACCCATTCAATATATCCCTTCCCAAAATAATATTTAAGTAATATTACAACTCTTAAAGTAATTTACAATTATTAAAAAAAATGTTAAAAATCACAAATTAAGCCAAAACAAAGTATACAGGTAATCCTTACTTAAGGGTGGTTGCTTAACGACCATTTGAACTTACAACGAGAACCCCAAAAGGTACTTATGACCCAGATTTGAAGTGGGAATGAAATGTGATGAAGTCATGTGACTGCATTTTGGCTATGTGCCAACCAGCCCACATTTATGGCTCTCTGTAAAGTCCCTGGTCATGTGATCATGATTTATGGGGGGGGGTTTGCTGGAAACTAGCATTTACTTCCTTTTCTTGGCAAAAACCACCTATTGGGTTAGCTTAACAATACTGCAAAAAAGGTTATAAAATCAGTCACGTCACATGTTGACTCATTTAATGACCATCACATACAATCATAATTCCCAGCTCAATTATGGTTATTACATTGAGTGCTATGAAAGGACAGGACTTATTACTGTAAAATGACACAATCGGTTTAAAAAAAATGAAAGGAAAAGTGGAATGCAAAACACACTATAATCATTAGTAAATGGGTTAAGATTTAGATCTTTAGTAGGCATGTACAATCTGTAAACGTAGGTGCTTCATAAATTTCAGGTAAACATTCCACTGTGAATGTGCCACCACCAAGAAGGCCCTCCTGCAAGTAAGCAGAGGAATCTGTGTCAAGGTTGAATTGCTAAGATGCCTGCTAACTTCTGTCGCTACTCAACTTGCCATAGAACCAGGGGGGAGAGGTAGAAAGCATTAGGAGGAAATGGGAGTCTAAGAAGCCGTCCCTGGACCGGGAGAGCCTACAAGAATGCCAAGCTCACTAATGCAGGTGTCTGACGGAGAAGTGGACCATTCTCATAACAAACCAAAGGCATATGATTGGGCAACGTGAACACCCAGTGGGTGGAGGTTAAGGGAAGCTATTCTTAACTAGGCAGATTTTATCACGGGAAACCCAGAGCTGGTTTTGCGTCTTCAGTTTTGAGATGTGTACTCAATAAAGTTTTATCTTTTATGGCATTTCAAAACTTTGAAGATTCCTTGATTTTGAGTTTGCTAGTCAGAGGACAATGTGGTTTCTTGAACATGTCAATTTTCCCCGAGGAATTAACTTAGAGAGGCTAATGACAAAAATGATCTGTCAGATATCCCAGTCTTGTGATTGTGTTTTTCGGACCCTTATATCAATAACAAAATCTTTAACTTGGCTCAGTAGCTAGTTGGAAGTTAGTATAGTTACTCGAGCACCAATGTAACAAAAGTATGGCCTGGTGCTCCATTCAACAACTCAGTCACTTGTTTTGAAGTTGTCTGCCTCTTAGCCTCTTTTCCAGCTTTAGGCTACCTTTTAGTGCCTACTAATTATGCCCAAAGCTACCAATCTCTCTTCAGCTTTTTTCCCCCTGTACCTTTGCTTTAACTACAAAGTCACTGGCACTGATTGATGAATTCACTATTAAAAGCGATTATTACAATCAGAAGGTACTTCTGTATTCCTTCTGTTGTTTGAGTGGTAATATTGAAATCTTCACATTTGTTGACGCCAAAGGTTGCTCTGAACCTATGCTGTGTAATATGGAATCCATCGTATCAGATCTACAACCATCTATGTAAATAGATAAGGTGCCTTTGAGTCACTTGTAATTCCTGATGCACACAACCATACAGTTTCCTTGGCAGACCTTCAGAAGTGGTTTGCTGCTGCCTTCTTCTGGGATGTTTATTAAGTTTCCAGTTTAGCCTACACCCCAAGGACTTCCTGATATTTTCCTACCAAATACTGATCAAACCTGATTCTGCTTAGCTACCAAGTCTAGGCAATACCTGCTTTACATCTTATTAAAAATTAATTTAATTTAATGTATTCCGTTTACATAGCTGCTCGCTTGTCATGACAAGAAACTCTGGGCACCCTAACATCAAAATACATAAAAATACACCAAGACCATTATGGCACTGGGAAAATAACCTGCCTTAGCACAAACTGATGGCTCAGACAATATCCTGGCCCAGGGCCAGAGGGAAGAGCTGTTTCCAGAGCCTTTCTACAGGGCATTGGAGTCACAGCTATCCAAATTTTTTTTTTTGGGGGTGGGGGAGAGAATGCTGTTCCATAGGGCACAGCAATATAGAAGGCACACTTCTTGGATTACATAAATCAGAAAGAGTTTGTTAGCAATTTTGAGATTAATAATTTTGCTTAAGGCATAAGCTTTCATGAGCCGTAGCTTATTTTGTCAGATGCATGGAGTACTGTAGCTAGATTAATGTGGAATGTGGGTATACTGGGAAGAGGAAAAGCTGAAGACAGAATAGTTATAACAGAGGAGATTCCTTAGGAAGCAGATAACGAACATCTATCAATTAATAAGTAATTAGCCTTGTGCTTGTTAAGTCTTTCTCAGATAACCTGAAACCTCTTGATGAAAGCTCAACTGCCTCCAGATCAATAACTTGCAAAGTTTTTGTTCCACAATCACAACTTTGAGATTTGTGAGGAACGTCCCAGGAGGGAAAAATGCCTAATAATACTTTGTCTCTGTTCTGAGTTTTAATCTTAAATTTCTGTCCATTTACATTAATGGATAGATGGTGAGGATGCAAATTTCCTGTATGCCATACTCTTTATATATTATCTTACACCGACATTAAGGAAATGGACTTGTCCTATAGTTATGTCCAGGCTGAGATTGGTGGATGAATGGAAGTTTATTGTTTGTTTGTTTATTCATCACAGTTTTATCCCATCACAACTACAGTACACACACCCCACCCCATGGTTCAAAAAGTAAGAAAACAGAAAATAAAATGAAATATAGAAACATAAAAATAAAGCTCAAACACGTTCTTGGTATCAGGCCCAAAAGCTCTCTGGAAAAGCTCTGCCTTCAGAAAGTGGAGAATGTTGGGCAAATCTCCCATGGAGGGGGGTATTCTAGAAAGCCAGCTCCATCTCTGGAAAACAGTGCTCCCCCATCCCCATTGATAAATCAGGCAAAGTTAGGTGGGAGATGCAGCTCTGCAGATTAATCAGATACCAGGCCATAAACAGCTTTATACCAGGCCATAAATGGCTTTATAGGTAAAAGCAAATTTTAAATTGCCCCAAGAAGCTATTAGGAAACCAGTGAAGGCCCCAAAAAATAGGTAAAATTTGTGTCCACTTTTGTAAGGACTTGGGCCACTGCATTTCCCCCCGCCAAAGCATCTTTAAAGATTACAGTACACCTTTAGATTGTGTTACTGTAGTCTAATTGGGAGTGGGTGGCTGAGTAATGAAGCTGTTAAGCCATGGTGGTCATGTCTTATCATTCCAAACAAAGGCCACAACTGGCACACCAGTTGGAGCCTGGCAAAGGCTCGCCTGGTCATAACTCCACCTGCTGATCCAGCAGGAGCTATGAATGCAGAAAGACCCCTCCCCGCAAGTTGGGGACCTGCTCTTTCAGAGACAGTGCCCTAGGGGGAGACCAGGCCCCTGGGGCCAAGGCACAATGGGTAGAAAAGGGCTCAAAAATGGACCCTCCTGCTGTGCCGGTGGTTGCTTGGCCTGGAGTGACTAACCTCAATCTGGGGGAGTCCTTCTCCAATGTATGATGATTGGTGGTCTCTTTGATTGATTTGGCTCATTTGGAAAGTTGTGTTTTGGCCTTTAATACACTCCTCCACGCCGCCTCAGTAGAGGCCTTGTATTTCTTTTTGGCGGGGGGGGGGGGGTTCAATGGTGGATTTCTCTGCCATGGTGGCTGAAAACTCAAACTGACAAGCTGCAGTAAAAATAGGTCAAGGTACTGAGGCAACAGCTTCTGAGGGCTCAACTTCAGTGAAAAGCACCCCCCTCAGCCTTGTAATTTCGTTGAAGGAGCCCAGTCAGATGAAGGTCAAGGCCCAGGTGGGGGGGGCAGGGGGGTCAATCGCCAGGCAGTGCGTCCTTGTGGGGACAAGTTTGCCCTCCCCAAGTTCAGCCGCAATGCTCCCACTAACTCTAAAAGCAATGCTCTATTGCTTTTATAGTAAAAAAACAAAATGGCAGCTGTCTCAAAATGGCGGCCGCAACTGCATGCACCAAAAATTGCCATTGGAAAGGCCTCTGAGGCAGCAAGCTACGTAGCTGAGGCCTGTGTGGTCTGAAGGCTACATGACTGCAATCGAGCCCTCGTTCCAGGAGGAAACACCTGGGCTCCTGTTGCAGCTCCGCACTGATCAGATGGCTGGCGGTGTCGTCAGGAGAGGCAGCGCTGACTCCCAGGGATTCCGGATGATCGGAGAGGCCGAAGGCTCTTAAGAAGAGCCCTCCAGGCCTGAGCGAAGCTCGTTGCTTGTTTTCGAATCCCCCCTTGCTTTCGGATTCCCCCGACGATCACCTGGATGGCGGTGTCCTGGGGAAGCCCCGGATCACCTCAGCGGTGATTCTGCTTGCTTCTGGATCCCCCCCGACGATCAGCTGGCTGGCGGTGTCCTGGGGAAGCCCCAGATCGCCTCAGCGTTGATGTAGCAATCGGGGGTGAACTGAAGCCTGAAGGCTTTAAGTCATTCAAGGAGGTAAGGTCTCTGGGGGATCAAAAAAGGAAAGGAAATGCATGATGGATCGTGCTAAGCCTGTCAGCCCGGCTGGGCAGACAGGTGTCTGGAGAAAGCTAATATAGTCTTTTTCTCCAAAAGGGATAGTAATATGATCTGAAAGTTCAAATAAGGGAAGGAATATAGGAAAATTAGCTATACAAACTGTCTTAATACTTCTGCTTCTGGAGCTGAAGAAACGCGTCTGTAGAGCATGAGACTAAGTCTAAACTGGGGTGCAGATGGGACAGCAGAGGCGGTTCTACACTTCAGACTTAGTCTTATTGGAGCAGGAAGATTAAGACAACTCATTCGTGGATTCTCCATCCAATCATGCTGGAGAATAGGGGGCACAAACATGAGTACTGGTGTCTAAACCAGGGGTCCCCAACCTTGGCAACTTTAAGACTGGCTGAGGAATTCTGTGGGTTGAAGTCCACAAGTCTTAAAGTTGCCAAGGTTGGGGACTTCTGGACTCTAAACAATAGCTCTGTCTTGTTTAGTTTTGAACTTGTTTTCTGCCTTCTATACCCAGACACAAGGGCAAGATAGCATATCAAGCTTGGGCTTGGGTCACGATACACAATTGGATATCACCAGTAATTTGATGGTACGGGATTTCAAATACTGGGTGACCTCCCAGGGACACCATACAAATTTGAAATAACAAACGGAAGAGAATCAACCCTTGTGGCATCCACTGAGGAAGTAACTATGGAGCCAATCTCCCCATCCCAGTGACTGCCTATTGGAATTGATGGCTTAGGAAAGTATTTTTTATATAAGACAAAGATAGTGCTCAACCTACAACCATTTCGTTTAGTGACCATTCAAAGTTACAAAGCGACTTGCAACTGGTTCCTGCACTTGTAACTGTTGCAGCATCTCTATAATGACATGATCGAAATTGGGGCACTTAGTAGCTGGCAGGTATTTATAAAGGCTGCAGCACCCCGTGGTCACATAAGCATCCTTTGCAACCTTTCCAGCTGTCTTCCGACAAGCAAAGTCAATGGAGGAAGTAGGATTTGCTTAAGGACCACTCAATTCATGTGACAGTTGTCGTGAATCACTTAGCAACCATGGCAATGAACTCAATGAACAACTGCCTTGCTTCACAACAGAAGTTCTGGTCTTGGCTGTAGTCGTAAGTCGAGGATCCTCTGTGCTGTTACGTGTATCGCACTTGAAAACTTTCAAGAGAGTTCACAGATTCCAGAAATTACTTGATTTCTACGAGCACATGAATTATTTATGAACCCATTCTTCCTCAAACGGTGATTTGAACAATTTCTCTGTTTCAGAGAACAATCAAGAGAAAGACGGACCATTATAAATCAGTACTTTAAAAAATAACTTTTATAATTGCAGTTTAAAGATAAACTTTTAACCTTCACATAAAATATCATACTATTAAGTATGGCTTTATTAGGTACCTGTTGTAAAAATTGCAAATTTCTAGATGCATTTAAATAAGGCAAATTGTACATATAATTCAGCATAGAGTTTATAATTCTATAGTGGTGATGTCAACACTGCTAACATTGGATGTTCTTGCTTTGACAACAGATGGAAATGCAGCCATTTTTCCTCTATTGCTTTTAGAGTTAGTTGATGCTGGGAGGGGGAATGTGGATGAGAGTCCAGTTAGTAGTGCCGATACTATATTTCTCGAATAAAAGATTCTTTAAGGTAAACAATGCCTCGAAGTTCTTTTGAAAAGTTTCATCTGTCGGAACCATGACATTAAACCAAAAACTAAAATAACCCTAAGTTAATTCAGTGTGATAATAAATGAGGCATTTGACTAAAAGGCCATGTAGTTGACTACATTGTTAATGCATGTGAAAATACCTCATATTTCTATGATAAACTTACATATTTACTTGAACTTTATTAAGTTTGGTAATAAGAGTAGTTTCTTTCAAGCCAAGCTCAGCTTTTCTTGACTTGCACATATAACCTTGTTAGTTTCTTGATAATAACAATCACAAAATCCTGCCTGGACATTTTCTTAAAAATTCCACTCTAGCCCATCCCTGGGATTTCCTGGTGGTCTATTTTTCAAATATTAACTTCTGCTTAACTTCTGGGACTAGTAATTTGAGAAATATTGTTTAAATTTAAAAACTGAGAATTCCAAATGGCTATTCTATAGCTGGTCCTTGATTTATTATTAGTTGTTTAATGACAAATGGTTTGAAGTTACCAGAAGCCTTTAAAAAACTACTTACAACCTGTCCTTTAAGTTACAACTACCTCACATTCCGGGCTCTTGGCAACTGGCTTACATTTACAACTAATTACAGTGTTCCATAGTCATGTGACTATGATTTGTGGCAATTTTTTCAGTTTTCCAGCAGAAAAATAGCAAAAATGCCTATTGGATAGGCAGGATTTGCTTAACGACCATGTAATTTCTTAAGAACCAGGAAGACCCATTTTATGACTGGTGTAAAAACAGTCATAAAATCAAGTATGGTCACATGCTGCATCAACTTACAACCACAATGACTTACAGGTAGTCCTCCCTTAAAGACCAGTCATTTTACAATTGTTCTAAGTTACAATGGCCATGAATAGGGTGCTTTGCCCTGGTCATGCTAAATAGATGGACCACCCCCTCATGGTCATGTGACTGCACATTGGGTGGGTCAGTTTTACAACTGGTCACAGAATTTCCTGGTCATGTGACTGTGATTTGTTTTTTTTTTTTGTTTTGCTGGTTTCTGGCATTCAAATGAGTGAATCTGCTTAATGCCTGCAGCATTTACATAATAGCCATGGTATTCACTTAATAACCAGGGTGTTCACTTAACAATTGCCGTGAAAAAGACCAAAAAATACTTCCACTTACAAAGGTGCCTCAATTTATGACTTCAATGATTTATAACTGCAAATTCTGTGCTCAATTATGGTAGTTAAGTTAAGGACTAATTGTATAACCAAAATTCCATGGGTCCACTGTGGTGATAATCTGTATTAAGTTATCTATCCGTAACTACCAAATAGCAGTAGTAATAATGATAATTATTAATGTCCACCTGCATCAGTGATTATTTTTGCAAAAACACTTTAAAATCATCCCTTGTAAAGAAAAGATAGCAAACTATTAAAATCTTTTTTATTATTTTAAAATGTAATTTAAAATACATCAACGACATCGCAAAAAACAAAGACAACACTGTAATGTAAGTTAGACAGCTTATCAGCAAAATGAAGAACCAGATCAATTATCTTGTTTCAGTCTGCATAAAAATGATTAACTCAACTGCTAGAATCTAATGCATAAAATCATTATTTTAAGAGAGTAATACGTAGATGTTTATGGATAAATTATACTAAAGAGAAAAACAAGGATTAAACAGAATGTGGTTCATTCTAAAAGATTTCTCATCATGTACTATTGTTGTTGTTAATTGCGAAGTCGTGTCCAACCCATCGCGACCCCATGGACAACGTTCTTCCAGGTCTTCCTGTCCTCTACCATCTTCTGGAGTCCATTTAAGTTCACGCCTACTGCTTCAGTGACTCCATCAAGCCACCTCATTCTGTCGTCCCCTTCTTCTATTGCCCTCAATCTTTCCCAGCATTAGGCCCTTCTCCAGTGAGTCCTTCCTTCTCATTAGGTGGCCAAAGTATTTGAGTTTCAACTTCAGGATCTGGCCTTCTAAAGAGCAGTCGGGGTTGATCTCTTCTAGGACTGACCGGTTTGAACGCCTTGCACTCCAAGGGACTCACAGGAGTCTTCTCCAGCTCCATAGTTCAAAGGCCTCAATTCTTTTGCGCTCAGCCTTTCTTATGGTCTTTGGTTGAACATTTGCCATAGCTTTCCTCCCCAGGAGCAAGCGTCTTTTAATTTCTTGGCTGCAGTCCCCATCTGAGGTGATCTTGGAGCCCAGGAAAATAAAATCTGTCACTAACTCCATTTCTTCCCCATCTATTTGCCAGGAATTGAGAGGGCCGGATGCCATGATTTTGGTTTTCTTAATGTTGAGTTTCAAGCCAACTTTTGCACTCTCCTTCTTCACCCGCATCAAGAGGCTCTTTAGTTCCTCTTCACTTTCTGCCATTAGAGTGGTATCATCTGCATATCTTAGGTTGTTTATATTTCTCCCGGCAATCTTAATTTCAACTTTTGATTCATCTTGCCCTGCCTTTCTCATGATGTGCTCTGCATATAAGTTAAATAGGCAGGGCGACAGTATACAGTCTTGCCAGACTCCTTTCCCAATTTGAACCAATCAGTGGTTCCGTGTCCAGTTCTCACTGTTGCTTCTTGACTCACATATAGATTTCTCAAGAGACAAATAAGATGGTCTGGTACTCCCATCTCTTTAAGAACTTGCCACAATTTGTTGTGATCCACACAATCAAAGGCTTTAGCATAGTCAATGAAGCAGAAGTACATGTTTTTCTGGAACTCCTCAGCTTTCTCCATGATCCAGGGTATGCTGGCAATTTGATCTCTAGTTCCTCTGCCTCTTCGAAATCCTGCCTGTACTTCTGATAGTTCTCGGTCCACATACTGCTGGAGTCTAGCTTGTAGGATTTTAAGCATAACTTTACTAGCATGTGAAATGAGTGCAATGGTGTGATAGTTTGAACATTCTTTGGCATTGCCTTTCTTTGGAATTGGAATGTAAACTGACCTTTTCCAATCCTGTGGCCACTGTTGAGTTTTCCAAATTTGCTGGCAAATTGAGTATAACACTTTTACTGCATCGTCTTTTAAGATTTTGAATAGCTCAGCTGGAATGCTGTCACCTCCACTAGCTTTGTTGTCGCTCAGATTTCCTAAGGCCCATTTCACTTCACATTCTAGGATGTCTGGCTCGAGGTCAGTGACCACCCCATCGTGATTATCTGGGATGTTAAGCTCGTTCTTGTATAGTTCTTCTGTGTAGTTTTGCCATCTCTTCTTAATCTCTTCTGCCTCTGTTAGGTCCTGCCATATTGGTCCTTTATCATGCCCCTCTTTGTATGAAATGTTCCCTTCATATCTCCAATTTTTTTGAAGAGATCTCTGATCCTCCCTATTCTGTTGTTTTCTTCTATTTTTTTGCATTGTTCATTTAAGAAGGTATTCTTATCTCTTCTAGCTATTCTCTGGATTCTGGATTCAATTGGGTGTATTTTTCTCTTTCTCCTTTGCCTTTCGCTTCCCTTCTTTCCTCAGCTATTTGCAAAGCTTCCTCAGACAGCCATTTTGCTTTCTTGCATTTATTTTTCTTTGGGATGGTTTTAGTTGCTACTTCTTGTACAATGTTGCGAACCTCCATCCATAGTTCTTCAGGCACTCTATCAGATTTAATTCCTTAAATCTATTTGTCACCTCTACTGTATATTCCTCAGGAATATGATTTAGTTCATACCTGAGTGGCCTAGTGCTTTTCCCTACTTTCTTAAATTTAAGCCTACATTTTGCAATGAGAAACTCATGATCTGAGCCACAGTCAGCTCCTGGTCTTGTTTTTACTGACTGTATAGAGTTTCTCCATCTTTGGTTGCAGAGCACATAGTCAATCTGATTTCTGTGTTGACCATCTGGTGATGTCCACGTGTAGAGCCGTCTCTTGGGTTGTTGGAAAAGAGTGTTTGTTATGGCCATCGTATTCTCTTAACAAAATTCTATTAGCCTGTGCCCTGCTTCATTTTGTACTCCAAAGCCAAACTTGCCTGTTATTCCAGTTATCTTTTGGCTTCCTATTTTAGCATTCCAATCCCCCATGATGATAAGGACATAATTTTTTTGGTGTTAATTCTATTAGGTGCTGTAGGGCTTCATAGAACCGGTCAATTTCATCCTCTTCAGCACCAGTGGTTGGCACATAGATTTGGACTACTGTGATATTGAATGGTTTGCTTTAGATTCGAACTGAGATCATTCTGTCATTTTGGGGATTGTATCCCAGTATTGCTTTTCCTATTCTTTTATTGACTATGAAGGCTACTCCATTTCTTCTGAGGGATTCTTGCCCGCAGTAGTATACTTGACGGTCATCTGAGTTAAATTCACCCATTCCTGTCCATTTTAGCTTGCTGATTCCTAAGATGTCAATGTTCAGTCTTGTCATCTCTTGTTTGACTATGTCTAGCTTGCCTTAGTTCATGGATCTTACATTCCAGGTTCCTATGGAGAAAAGATCTTTACAGCATCAGACTTTCCTTTCACCACCAGATATATCCACAGCTGAGTGTCCTTTCGGCTTTGGCCCAGTTGCTTCATTCTTTCTGGCACTACTAGTACTAGCCCTCTACTCTTCCCCAGTAGCATATTGGACACCTTCTGACCTGAGGGGCTCATCTTCCAGCGTCATATCTTTTTGCTACTGTCCATGGGGTTTTCATGGCAAAGATACTGGAGTTGTTTGCCATTTCCTTCTCCAGTGGATCACATTTTGTCAGAACTCTCTGCTATGACCTGTCCGTCTTGGGTGGCCCTGCACGGCATAGCTCATAACTTTATTGAGTTAAGCAAGCCCCTTCACCACGACAAGGCAGTAATCCATGAAGAAGCATGTGCTATTAGTAGGAAATAATGAGTTTGTGTGGTCTTAGGACTTAGGACAAGCAGTTCCTCAATTTCAAGGCCAAGCCTAATTTTTGAAACACACCTGACAGTTAAGATATTGCAGCAGGACACACCTTGCTTTACTTGAAAACAAAAACACAAGAACACTTCCTAAATTGTTCCAAAATAATTACAGCATTTACTTCATTAAAAAAAAAAGTTAAAGCAGTAACAATTCTAGTTGCTTCAGATACACTTCACAAAGGACTACTATGGTACAATTTTCATTAATTTCAATAGTCCACAAAGTAATAAAATATGAAGCTAAAACTTATATTCATTTAAGTATTAATCCAAGTTAATTTTTAGCTCTTATGCAGTGGACTTCAAAAACTGTACAACAATATTTCTATGAAATGACATGTTTTCTTTAACATATAAGAACAGGAATGTCTCTGCAGCCTTTGAATATCCAGTGCAGAAAGAAAGACATTGCCACATGGCATCGTACAATGATTCTGAGGTAAAAATGTATTTTTTTTATATTGTTTTCTCTATAGTCCTCCAATAGAGTCCTCAAGAATCACATAAAATCCAGTACTGTGATTAATATTTGAATATTGATCACAGTAGAAATATTTGAATCCTGTTTATTGGCAATAAGGAAGAAAACAACAGAAGCAGTGTATTTTCTTGGAAGCCTAAAGGTTGACTTGATAGATTAAAACAAATCAAATTACATCTTTTTAAAACAAATTCAGCAAAGCAGTTCACTTCAAAAATAGGTTGTTCCCTAACTGTGCAGCATTTAAGAGCAACTATAGCAGCATAGCAAAATTTCACGCTTTGACAACTCCTATTTCTAAACAAGAACACCCAACACTCCTTTATGGTAATGGCCATAAATAGGTAAGATCAGGGAAGTCCACATTCAAACCTGCATTTATTTGGTAAAACTCACACATACTGCTTGACTTGCTTTGTGAAGTAGACACAGAGTTTCAGACACAGCTTTGTATTGTCCCAGAGGTTAATTGTCCTGATTCATTATTCATCTGGCTTTCATGGCTAAGTCCATTCTAGATCTCCCGGTCTCCTGGTTTTCTAGCCTGGTACCTTAACCACTAGACCAGTGGTTCTCAACCTTTCTAATGCCACGACCCCATAATACAGTTCCCCATATTGTGGTGACCCTCAACCACTTATACATCACCGGGTGCCAGGGGCGTGGCCAAAGAAAAGGGGGGAAAAATGGCGGACAGCCTTGTTTGGCGACCCCCGTGAAATGGTCATTCGACCCCAAATGGGGTCCCGACCCACAGGTTGAGAACCACTGCACTAGACCAAACTGACTCGCTCCCTGCAGTTTTCTTGGAAAGATTTTTCAGAAGTGGTTTGCCATTGTTTCCTTTGTAAGAATGAGAGAAAGTGACTGCCCAAAGTCACCCAGATTAGTGTCCAAGGTGGGATTTGAACTCACAGACTCCTGGTTTCAAGCCGGATGCTTTAAATCTCTGCAACAAATGATAGAGTGTTTGAGCCACTCTCTGTCAGCCATCCCGGGTGACCCTGATTAGATGAGCTAATTCTGTTTTATTGTAAAGCTACATTAACAGAATTTTGCAGGTTTGAAGGAACATCCACCACTTTTAATCATATGATCAATTATAGGGAGTCCATCCTAAATTTCTTTTTCTGAACATTATGCAACTGGATTCCTCCTCTCATGTAATTGCTTCCTAGGCAGCATCTCTTGCCCTTCTTCCCCAAGATCATTCACATATTCCATTAAGCTCCTCAGTTTATGAGACACAGTCGCATGTGTTCCTACCATCTGTGGGACTACTTTGGCCTTTACTTTTCTCATTCTCTTTAGCTCCTTGTCATGGTTCCGATAGATGAAATTCTTCAAAAGAACTTTGAGGCATTGTTTACCTTAAAGCAGGGGTGTCAAACTGCAGGCCCGCGGGCTGGACGCGTCATCCGGAAGCCGCACCTACCCAATTGCCGGCAATGGCAAAATTGGTCCAATACGTTGCACGACATCACATGATGTCACGAGTTTGACACCACAGCCTTAAAGAATATTTTATTCGAGAAACAAAGTATTGGCACTACATAGCTAAAACCAGAAACTAAATTCCCCTCCCCTGGATATAAAGTAACAAAGTGCAATTCCTTCTTCCAATAAACCATCTAAATCACATTCCCAAATTAGCTTGAAGCATCAGCTTTTTCCCCAGCTCTTCAGCCCACCAAAACACTATCAGCTCTGGGCCCAATGTCCTTGGGTTCTCATGATTAAGTTATTATTGTTATGACTAGCTGGATTCTCATCCCTATTCCCCCTCCCAGCAGCAACTAATTCTAAAAGCAATAGAGAAAATGGCTGTATTTCCATCTGTTGTCAAAGCAAGAACATCTGATGTTAGCAGCGTTGACATTCCTCCTTCAGGCGCTGGCATTTCTTTAGCTTTGCATACTCCTTCCTTGTGTTGCTGTCACTTAGCACAGGGGTCCCCAACCACCAGTCCGTGGACCAGTACCAGGCCGCACCATACCAGCAACTGATCTGCACAAACAAGTAAAGCCTCATCCATAGGATGCAGGCGGCACACAAAACCACACACTCTCTGGTCCACGGAAAAACCTCCCTCCATGGAACCGGTCCCTGGTGCCCAAAAGATGGGGAACTCTGACTTAGCATCACTACATCTGTCACCATCTGTCTTCTGATCCTTGCCAACTACAATGATGTCCGGTTGATTGGCCAATTCCTGTATGTCTGTCTGGATCTGTCCGGTCCTGGATCTTTACCATCTTATTCTCTACAACCTTCTATGGAATCTCCCAACTGGACTTTGGAAGATCTAGCCTATAGTTTGGGCAGATGTTCCTGTACAAAATGCCAGTTATTTGATTGTGCTGTTCAATTTCTGTTGCAAATGTACAGAGCATCTTTATTCATAGTTAAAAGTTGCTTCTACGTTATCATACATTCTACTAGCTCCATACTTTAAGGAGAAAACTATATTTATGTAAGAAGAGAAGATGGCATGGCATTATCTCCCAAAATCTAACTTAAGACTTTATAGTAGAACATTCCTTTAGGAGACAGAAGTCTCAAATGACCTCCACACAACACTGCAATTCATCTTAAGCCTCCTTGCACTTTGACATATAGAGTTTACTTGCTTCGATCACTTTTTAAGAATATTCAAAGTTCCTGATAACTTTTTTCTAGTACAATTTATACAAGAATTGATTTTACCCTATCTTGATTAGTTAGAGGTTCTATCTCTTTTCTCCATTATCTCACTAGTAGTCTAATTACAACAATGAATCTGAATTCTGGATAGACTTATCAATCTTTGAATCAATATCCCTTTCTTGCCCTCCCTTTCTCATTCATAGATGTTTGATGCAAGCTTGTGCCAAAAACTCGAAATGACACTACTAAAATCAGTAATCTAGAGTTTTGGAGAACTCTCTGGATCAGAAAAAACGAGGGCAGAAGCACTTTGTCTCACCACAAATGAGTAAATATCAGTCCCATCTTACCAAGATTCATCCCAAATTCAGGCTTTCCAACAAGATACAACATAGGGTATTTGGTTGAACATTTTACATTGAACACTTTCTAAACATTGTTATGAGGGTAAAATGAAACTAAGGAGAAATCATAAAAAGATATGAGAATGGTAGAAACTCTTTAAACCACAACGATTCCCTGAAGAGAAAGCACACATACAGAGACACAAATAGTTACCTAACAAGAATTGCTTTCCTCTAATTTTGTTTAAATTATATTATTTGTAATTTGTAGATTTAAAATAATTGATCTTTGACTACACTTTGATTGGTAATGTAATGAAATCCTTTTTAAGTGGTGAAAAGATTCAAAATTATATTCTGGAAGATGAGATTAGTATAGACTCCAAACTCATATACTTTATATAACAACAACAACAATAACAACAATAATAGTTGGAAGGGACCTTGGAGATCATCTAGTCCAATTCATTCCATAAAATTCATGAATATGGGTCTGAATGTTCAAAACATTTTAAGGGAACAAATCTCTGCATGTCTACTGAAAAGTAAGTTCTATTAAAGACAACTGAATTTGTTTGCAGGGATATTTAATTGTTTTGTTTTTAAACAACTTTGTAATCCCTTTAATTCAGGGTAGAGTCGGGGCAACTGAATGATTTAATATACCTAGTCAAAAGCTGAGTAAACATTAACCTCAATTTTTTTTCCTAATATTTCTCCTAAGTGTCTTTATTTAAAATATGAGCTAGCAGTGTGCTGCAGCTGCCAAAAAAGCCAATGTAACCCTAAGCTGCATTAACAGAGGGAAGGAATCAAAATCATGTGAAGCGTTTTTACTGCTTTATAATGCCTTGATAAAGCCACACTCAGACTGCATCCAGTATTGCATCACCACAGTATAAAAAAGATGTTGAAATTCTGGAAAGAGTGCAGAGAAGAGCAAAAAGATGATTAGAGGGCTGGTAGCTAAAACATATGAAGAACAACTGCAGGAATAGGTTATGTCTAGTCAAGTGAAAGGAAGGACTACGGGTGACATAATAGCAGTATTCAAATATCTGAGGGCTGCCACAAAGAAGAGGAAGTCAACCTATTTTCCAAAGCACCAGAAGGCAAGACAAGAAACAATGGATGGAAACTGATCAAGGAGAAGCAACATAGAACTAAGGAGAAATTTTCTGACCGTAAGAACAATTAATCAGTAGAATGGCCTGCCTCCAGAAGTTATGAGTGCTCCATTGCTGGAGGTTTTTAAGAAGAGATTGGACATCCATTTGTCTGAAATGGTATAGGTAGGGTTTCCCGCTTGAACAGGGGCTTAAACTAGAAGACCTCCAAGGTCCCTTCCAACTCTGTTGTTTTGTTTAACTCATAGCTCTTGTTCAAAGAATCTCCAAGAACAGAGCTGAGACTAGAGTGATTCCTCTGCAAGTTGGTAAAACATCTACTGTATGGTAAAACATCTACAGAATAGCTCACACCATATATTCCCAAGAGACTTATCAAGTGAAATGTTTTTATGGTTTTAAAGTCAATATTTTAAGGGATTTTTTTTTAAAAAAATAGATACTAGAGCAGTGAGAACAAACTGGCATGCAAAAAACTATCAAGGAATAAAGAACACCTCCACTAACACTGACAGGGGAACCTACTGTAAAGAGAGAGCAAACCCCACTCTCATCTGGTACTAAAGTTGTAACCTAATCTGGTAACAAAACATCTGCAAGGAAACAGCCAAACTCAGAAAACGCCAGGGACTCCACTGTTTCTTATTTATCTGCCCATACATACATAGTAAGATGAGGCATATTTTATCTAAAAAGAAAAAAGATTTCTGTAGGACATAGTGAACAAGGTAATCATGGACAATCACATCATTTATCAGTATACAATACACAACGAAACAATTAATGCACTCAGGTGGTTCTCTTCCTTATGAAACAGTTTCAAAATAGTATATTGATCATGGTGATCAATGCTGCAAACACCCCCCCCCAAAAAAATAGAACTAAGAAGCTTCTTAGTTACTCTTAACATCTTCACTTGAAAGAATATCTGATTATATATATTAATAGAGAAATAGAACAGAATAACGGAGTTGGAAGGGACCTTGGCGGTCCAGCCCTCCCCCCTGTTCAAGTAGAAGACCTGATATCATTCTGGACAAGTGATGGTCCAATCTCTTCTTAAGAACCGCCAGTGGTGGTGCACCTACAACTTCTGAAGGCAACCCATTCCACTGATAGTTCTATCAGGACATTTCTTCTTAATTCTTACTTCACTGTCCGGAAATGTCTTCTTAGTTACCTATATTGACATAATGTATTAATTAAAAAAAAGTTTAATTTTAATATATAGAGCTATCCTATTCATGTTTACTGAAACAGAAAGTCGAATCTAACTTTCATCAATTATTTCCTTCTTTGCCTGCTATTAAATCTTACTTCTGACCCAAACTTTTGGCACTGTGTATTATTTGCTAACAAAGGAATGCAATACAGAAATTGTCTTCCAATCTGTAGCATGCTGTTTGAGTCAACTGAATGAAAGGGAAAGAAGAAAATGTTGACCACAAGGGAAAACCTAAAATTTAACAGTAACAAGTAGCATTTTACTTTCAAGAACTTCAAAGTAGAAAAAGAAACCAAGTAGCAACTCACAACAAATCTAAATTCTATGTACTATATATAAGTTATTTCCTGGAGAAGGCAGCATCTTCTAGGTACAAAAACACATGTAAGCTTTACGAGATGAATTATGTACCTGTACTCTTAAAAATTCTTATTGAATATTTTGTCATATTGAAAAGAAGACTCCATATTTTGCTTTCTTTCAAAAATTTCATTCATTCCGAGAAAGAAAATATGTTATAGATTCTTTATTCAGAGATAGTTCTCTTTCCATATTTAATCCAGAAATTTTAGTCAAAGTTGTAAAACTGAAACCATCCTTTCTTCCCAAATGTCATCTTTTTTGTATTGATAAGGTGGCATCTTTTTGGTTTTAAGTTAAAAGACTACACTTACTTATGTCTACATCAATGAAACCATTATTTCAAACTGAATTGTAAAGACTAACAAAAAATATACCGAATCCCATAATTTAAAGATAAAACTATCAAAATCAAACTGAAATAAGTTGTTACAGTCTAACAAAAATAACACAGTATAAAAAGACAGGAATACAAATTAAAAATTATTTTAACTTGTCAAACATATGCCAAAAATATATTAGGTATTTTAAAAACAAGATACCCAATGTTGTGAAATTTAACTTTGTGAAACATAACTGAAAGATGAGTGATACCTAATATTAAAAAAATTGCTTAAATATAGTTAGGCTATGAATCAAAATGCAATAGATAAATTACAGAAAGCAATATTTCTCCTTTTACAGTAAACGTTATTACCTCATTACATTTGCAAAGACTATAATAGTCCATTCTGGATCATTTAATGAGCTTCAACAGATGGTTATCTACTTTGTTCTCATTAATTGAGGTGAAATTTCATTACAAGCATGAATTTCAATGACTTCTTAAATTGACAAATATAAAAATGCACGCAATAATGTCAGAGTAGAAAGAAATATAAAAATACTGATTGTGGTTAAGTATACGAACCTTAAATGTATGTTCAACTAATACTAACCTGTGGGAGTGGGTTATAGCCCATATAAGCTAATGCCAGGATAATAGATGTTTATGGCATCAGAAGAGTCTTTTTTGTTTTGCTACTATTAATTAACATCATATGCCCCAATAAATGGTTATAATAGAGACAATTACAATGTAAGGAAAGGTAAAAGGCCACATTTTGCCAAGTTTACAGCATGTGTTATAATTAAATGGTAATCCAGTTCTGTGTTGGCTATTCCAAATTATTTATTTATGTTAAAAACAGAGTACAAGAAAGAATCAATGGAATTTGTCCCACAAATAATCATGCAAAGCAATCTTAAATAAGCTCAACTATATTCTCTATAGTAAATTGTGTAAGGATTACTACATGACCGAATATCACTTCTCCTATTGGCTTCAGAGAATGGATTTTGTGTCTTGTTGACAATTATACGCATTAGCTGTGCAGCAGAGCTTCAGATTCAAAGGCAAAGTGGTGCTTTGGAGTGTGTGGAGCAAGCAAATAGCACCTGTCTACAACCTCTTAAACCCAACACATCTGTTTCCAGGATCATACTGCAGTTGTGTAGAGTTGCGTGAGATTCCAGAGAAATGCGCAGCTATTTTAAGGAGTTGTAGGTAGGTGAAAACATTCATCCTCCTGTATAGTTTGAAATACCTTTTTGGCTTTGAATCTAAAGAACTGTTCAGTCCCATAAAACCAACATAGAAAACAAATATATTCAATTTTGTCATAGTCACCATTCCCAGAAGTAGCATGTAGATATGATAGCAATTACACTTGGTGGTGGTGGTGGTAAAGAGAATAAGACAACAATTCAGGCACTTTTCTCTGAACAATCTATTAAGAGGGAAAATGCAGCCCTAGTTCTACTGAACTCACATTGCCATAATTATCCAGTATCACAGAATAATAATGGCTGCATTCAGGAATCCAAAAGAGAGCTGGACAGAATTCTGGTTACAGGCACTGCTTTTTTTTTTTTTTTAAATGAAAATCTTCTGATACACCACATGGAGCTTAGAAAAAACACAAACTTAAGAGTTAAGAACACTCTGACAGTATTTATTTTCAATAGCAAACTGAATAAAAATCATAGCACTCCTTTATAGAAATGAACAGTATACCAGGTTAATACAATTTTTCCTCAACAGAATGATTTAAAGATAGCAACATAAAAGACTCCTTTTGCTGCTACTGGTAAAAATAGGCTATAAGAAATGCTTTCCCATTTCTGGACTGAAGGCCTCCAGCTTATGACCTAATAGCATTCTAAACGTTTAACCTGTGAACAAG
Source organism: Crotalus tigris (assembly GCF_016545835.1). Taxonomy (NCBI): domain Eukaryota; kingdom Metazoa; phylum Chordata; class Lepidosauria; order Squamata; family Viperidae; genus Crotalus; species Crotalus tigris. The sequence continues at coordinate 43,634 of NW_024097396.1, read as the reverse complement.
GTACTAGAGAGACAGAACTGGCTTCATCTTAAATTGCATTTCCTGAGTTTCATCAGAAGTTATTCTCAGGATCCAAATCTATGATTATACAACTTCACATTTAAAGTGGGGCAAATTGCAAATTACTGCATCTTCATGATTTCTTACTCAATATACAGCACATTATAATAATTCTTGAAAGTTCCAATATAAACACATTGAAAAGAAATACAAATCTGTGAAAAAATTGTTGAAAAAACTGCTCATGTTATTATTTTACTATTGATGCTTAAAAACCAGGAATCGTGAATGAAATGTCCGTTGTTTCAAATGTTGAGATATTTCCTTGAAAGAAAATAGATTCCCACTTATGATTACTGAAAGCTTGCAGTTCCATAGGTCTATAGCTTCTCACTATTATCCCTGTAATTTTCAACATACAGTTCTTAGATCAGTGGTTCTCAACCTTTCTAATGCCGCGACCCCATAATACAGTTCCCCATGTTGTGGTGACCCCCCAACCACTTATACATCACCGGGTGCCAGGGGCATGGCCAAAGAAAAGGGGGAAAATGGCGGACAGCCTTGTTTGGCGACCCCCGTGAAATGGTCGTTCGACCCCAAATGGGGTCTCGACCCACAGGTTGAGAACCACTGTCTTAGATAGTTCCAAAACTCCCTTTTCTTTTTCTTTTTAAAAAATTCAATACATTTCTAATATTTTGTCTTTCACTTTCTTCCTGCACCACAGGTGGAAGTTTGACTGGGTTCAAAAGCAATTCTGAAGAACAAGGCAGGCATAAGAACAAGAATAAACAATTGCTTCTGCCTCTTTGCCTGACTTTTCCCAGCATGAACACTATTCTTCACTCTACTATCAACAGCTGATACTTAAATTGTCAGGAAAACAGAAACAACATAAATAGAAAAATAGTTATGCTTCCAAAACCTCCTCATACTTCCTAACCCACTGCAGACTCTACGACAGGTCCCATTCTGGATTAACTACTGGATATACAATTAAATAACAAATATTTAGAATTTTTAATCTGATATACAAGGACCTCCTTATAAATGAATTGTGGAATCCATTCATATCTCTATTTTTCAATAGCGCTTACAAAGAAAAAAAAGAATTCAATGGGATGAGTCATAATATTCTTCAAGTTTAATATGACCTGACTCTCCTTATTATGAATACTATAAAGGAAACATAATTTTTTATCGAATACTCCCTCTTATTTAAAGTAGTCTCCTTGGAGGTAAGTGAATTCTGTGAATTCATGGACAAGTCCACTCTTGATAATAAATTGCCGCCATTTCCTTTCAGGATTTTTTAAAAACTTTGCAGTTTAGTCTAAAGCTCTTCAGATTACAAGATGGTCTCCCATCCAGTTGCAAATAATTTCTGACACTAGCTTAGCTTTTTCTCATTCAGCTACCTGCTATGATCTTACTGTTTTGTTTTACCAATTATAGTACTTCAACAAAAGCAACTATGGCCAGTGAAACATATGTAACAAATTGCAAAGGACAACAATAATAAGTAAAACACTATCAAAGATATGAAAATTACTGAGGCATTGTAACATTTAATCCACTTACTGTATAAGAGTTACCAAGTGGATCCTGTCAAGAGGTTTACATTCATGATGTTTACAATGGTACAACAGAAACAATCAAATCAAACAATAGTAGAAACGGTAGACTAGATGTTTCAAAGACAAAATAATAGAAGTGATTTCAGAGAAGGAAAAGGAAGTAAATCCAGTGTCTAGAAATGTAAGGAAATTCACAATGGAAATTATCAAAGAAAACAAAACATAACGATGGGAAAAAATAGAAGCAATAAGTTAAACAGAATGTTACAGACACTACAAGGAGAAATTTCAGCAAGCAGATTAGTGTACTAAAAATCACAGAATCATAGGATTGGAACAGACCTCAGAGATCTTCTAGTACAGCCCCCTACCCAACACATAAAGGGGTTTCTTGCAGTGATGAAAAAGAAGAGGGCATGGATGTGCAATGGAAGAAATGAAGGGAAAGCAATGGCAGCAACACAATTGAAGTATTTATAGTGTATGTGTGTTTCTGTTATTAGTGCGGGAATACCACCAGTAAAAGAACACAGGCACAACTGTAAACATAAATAGCAAAGCTGAAAACATATATATGGGGAAAACACATGAAATGATGTGGTTCCAAGAAAAGTTATACCATAAGCTTTTCAAAGAAATCAAGAGAGGATAGACAAGGAAAGTTGTATTTAGGTTAATGGTGCAGTAGCAAAAGCGGCAAATTTCATTAGGAGACTATCAATGATGGCAATGCTACTATTGGCAATAGCAGGGTCCGTATCAGCGACAGATACTAAAATCGATAAGAGAAGGCTGGAGAGATGGAAGCGATAAGCAGTCAATGACGACGACATGGCAATGAGGATGTTGATGGCAGAAGCTTCACAGCAATGGTGCCAGTTATAAAGGGCATCATGATAGGGATGGCTGCACGATGTGCCGGATTGCAGCAATGGCAGTTATCAGCCGCCGCTGCCACTACTGTGCAATGTTACCCATGGAAAGGAAAAGTGACCCACAATGGTACAGCAACTGAAGAGAGATGAAAGAATACTAAATAAATAGCTGCGGAGGAAAATAAGAGCAGAACAATGAGACTCAGGGAAGTCACGTAGCAGCATTTTGACACTGGCAGCCAAGAAGAGCACATGTGGTACAGGTGGTGCCCAAAATGGTCAGCAGGACAGAGCACACAGCATGGCAGCCCCAGGGAGACTGAGCAAAGGTCACCAAAGGTTACAGGGCCAGTGGCCAAGGCAGGCCTCCCCCGCACACCTGGGCAGGGGGGAGGAGCCTTGTCCCCTCACCTGCCACCCTCCCCGGTTTTGTCCTCACCTGGTGAGGAAGGCGCCCTGCTGGAGTGGGGAGGCCTGGCCCAGAGGAGCGGGACTCACTGGGCGGACTTCTGCAGCCCGGCTGCCGCCCGGGCTCGCCTGCCTTGCCAACCTCGGCCGCCTTCCCTCTTTTTTGCCCCCAACTTGTCTCGGCCCGGCGAGCTTCAGGCCCCAACCGTCGCCGCCGCCGCCGCCGCCACCGACGACGACGACGACGACGCCACCACCTCCTCCCCCTCCATGGCTACCGCTCACCCGGCTGCCGCTGCTGCATTGTGGGAAGCGGCCGTCTGAGTCTGATCCACCTCACTCGCCGACGCCGCCGCCCAGACCGGCTCCTGCAGCAGGAGCAACCGCTGCCGCCGCCGCCGCCGCCGCCATGGGAGCTGTAACCGACGGTGAGAGACGGAGTGACCCCCGGAGCCGGCCGCGACCTCCTTTGCCGCCTGCTCCCGCCCGCTTTTCCCGGACGGGCCCAGCTTGAGCGGCCCCGCCACCTTCCCCTCTTGGCCGGTAGGGCCTTTCCAACGCGGCTCGGCACTGCCTTAATCCTCAACCGTGGTGGTGGGGATGGGGGGGGGGCGGAGGGAGAAGGGGCTGGATTGGCTTTCTCTCGCCCCCAACCCTTCCCCGCCGGCTAAGCGGCCCGATTCCTCCCTGGCTAGTTTCTGCCTTGACGGAGGTCTCGCACACCTCGCCGTGGCAGAGGTTCCCTCGATCTCCCGAGCCATAGAAACGGCGGCCACGAGGGTCTGTTTGGGTTTGCGTTTTGCCTCCCGTGTTTTGCAAATTCAGCCGTGAGCTTAGTTTGGGGCTCGATGGCGGGACTTGCCCGGAAAATGGGGTCCAGTTAATTAAATACACCAAGGGAAAGCTTCGTTTAGGTGATGAAATCAGCCTATTTGGGGCTGGGGAGTCGGGCGGGGGGGTGGGTTTGAAATATGAATGAACGCTTACTTCTCTTGGTACGGCTAGGCTGCAGGAATAGGGACGATGGATGGTGGTGTTATTATTAAAATGTATTATTGGCTGTTGACCACCTCCAGTGGACTCTGGGCGGCGCAGAAAACTAAAACGACACAAAAGCAACTAAACAGAGCTAAAGCTGGTAAGCCCGCAGGCAACTCGGACTGTGCTGTAACAAATTTCACAAAACAACAGGAATCAGATAACAAACATCAAACATAACAAGTGTCATCAGAGCGATAGGTGGAAAACTAATCCCCAGTGCTAGGTGGTAATCTTGATTTTTTTTCTTCAGTTCACATCTCTGCTCTTACACATTTTTATACGATTCTTTTTTAATAATGACCTGTGTTCTGCCATGAGGGTATGTGGCATCTTTGGTGTTAAAGAGGCAAATGTTATATTGATTTCAGGTAAGTAATCTGCAACTTTAAAAATTAGGATTAGAAAAACCAGAAGGAGAAAAGGAAGGAGAAAGAATGTGTGTATGATGTTTCATATTCAACAAGTTGGGCTACAGAGGAGGTGATTCTAGATCAGGATTCCATAAAGTGGTCAATATCATCCTCAAAGATTTGATTGGGACTGTCAAAGAATCAATTATTATTATTGCTCATTGCACAGTCATCCAGATGTTTAGACTTGATTTGGCATTTTTATCTACCTATTGAGGCCTTCCTAAGGGCCTTGTTGTTATTTATAGTTCTGTTAATTAAAGTGGTATATATTAAAATATTTTTATATAATAAATGAACAATCTAAAATTTCAGGCAAGAGTCGATGACATGAAGAGTTTGGGGAACCCTGTTCGAGATCTTGGCATCCCAAGAAACTGGAACATACACTGCCATGCCTTGAGCTTTTATTCTTTACAACTTTCTTATAAATGGAAATGATACTTATTTATAGAGAACACTGGAATAGGGCAAAGGAATGTTATGCTTGCTGACCCAGTCCATAACTTGCACAAATTCTCAGAATTAGCCATTCAAATTGCTGGTTATTATCTATAAAGCCTTCATAGCTTATATCTGAGAGGGTCCCCAACTCCCAGACCACAGCCCATTACCGGGCCTTGAATCATTCAGAAGAGGGCCATGGAAGTGATGGGCAAGCAAGCATGCGCATCCCACTTGTGTGAACAACAGACACTCATGCCCTTTGCTCACGCAAATGGAGCTGTGCATGCACGCCCGCACTTGCCCACACTTGTGCAGAACCATTCCCCCCCCCCTGCCACTGATCCACAAAGCCAGGAAGGTTGGGGAATTCTGTCCTATGGGTCAGCTCAAAATTATTTTGAGGTGAGATGATCTCTATATCTCAAAAAAAGAAAGAAAATATCTGAAGAAAATCTCCCTGTCTATTACTTTTAGCACTCTGCATATGACCAGAGACTTAGTGTTTTTTTACTGCTTTTTTACCAATCATACAGACTGTACTGGATGTGTTAGCAGTTTGTCTTTACATACTAAGGCTGCACAAAATTAATGATTCTTCCTTATTCCTATTCTTCCTCCAGTTTTCTTGATCATTAATGTATTTTTTCTGCACAAGAATGTTAGTTGATAGCAAGACCTTGCCATACCCTATTTCCAGGCCCGGTTATATTTTCTTTAAAGATATCTTGATTTTCTGCACATAACTCTTGTTTTGCTCTTGTTTCTCATTGACGCCTTATTAACTTCCTGTTTTATTCCAATTGTACAGCTCCAATACTTTTATATAGTTTATTCTATTTTCAGGTTTTGTTCTTCTGTAGACATACCCCATGGATTTAAAGATTAACTGATCACTTTTTCCTCCTAATACTTGAAATTTATTTAGTGTATTTATATTTTGATGAACTTTTTTATAAAGTTGTAGTTAATTTTTAAATAATATACTGTAGTCTCCTTTTTTCTATATTGAAGGTTGCAACTCTGTGTCAAATTTTCTGTATGTAAGCCCATTGAACACACTATGTCTTTTTTTGAATAAGATTGTGAGACAGTTTGGTGTTGTGGTTAGGACACTGGACTAGGAGTAGAGACTTTGGGCCAGTCACTTTCTCTCAGCCCTGAGAAGGCAGTAGCAAACCACTTCCAAAAATGTCTAGAAAACTACATGGACTTCTCCATCTAGTCACTAGGAGTCAAGATTATCAAAAAAATCAAAACAGAATGATGTTATAAGTTCTCATAACTGATTATTCATATAATTAACAACTAATTAAATTGTTACAGTAAAATTCCAGTTCAGATAACAAGTTCCCCATGGAGGTCTCTGTTTTACACATCCTTATTATAAAGTGAGTCAGGGTCTTTTTGTAAGCTAACAATCCTCCATGACAATTTTTTAAGAAAAAAATCATTTTTAATGACAGGCTTCTATGACAAGTGATAATTTGTCTCATTGTAGAAATATTATTGCTATTTTAGATGAAGTTATTCGCAAGCGACTTTTGATTGATGGAGATGGTGCAGGGGATGACAGACGAATTAATTTGTTGGTGAAGAGTTTCATCAAGTGGTGCCATTCTGGATCTCAAGAAGAAGGGTATTTTGCTGTCTTTTATTTGTAAATCAAATGTGGAAACAGTTCATTCAACAGCAGTGCTATCTATAGCATATGTTCATTTTAACAGAAAATGGAATTTGTATCTAATGGCCTGTATCTGAAATGGTTTAACATATATATGAGTGAAAACAACATTTTATAACTTTGTAATACATATTTTGAAGTATATCTTTGGTAATATGGGGATTGCTTTGGTAATTAAAATGAATGGGTTTTATAGCAAGTGCTGAATAGTATGATACAGGCTAGCTAATATGTGCTGGGAAAATGCATTGATTTATAGTTCTAAGAAAAACAATAACAAATCATCAAATAAAGGAAAAACAAATAAATGGAAGCCATCGGATAAAATCAGTTTAATGAGAGGGATCTTGGGGATACTAGTGGATAATCAATTAAATATGAGTCAGCAGTGTGTGGCAACAGCCAAAAAAGCCAATGCAATCCTAAATTGCATTAACAGAGGGATTGAATCAAAATCACAGGAGGTACTACGTACCTTAGTACTTGGTAAGACCACACTTAGAATACTGCAAGCAGATTTGGTCACCACACTATAAAAAAGGTGTTGAGACTCTAGAAAGAGTGCAGAGAAGATCAACAAAGATGATTAGGGGCCTGGAGGCTAAAACATATGAAGAACGGTTGCAAGAACTGGGCATGGCTAGTCTAGTGAAGAGAAAGACCAGGGGTGACATGATAGCAGTGTTCCAATATTTGAGGGGCTGTTACAGAGAGGAGTGGGTCAATCTATTTTCCAAAGCACCCGAAGGCCAGACAAGGAACAATGGACAATGGATGGAAAATGATCAAGGAGAGTGTCAACCTAGAAATAGGGAGAAATTTTCTGACAGTGAGAACAATCAACCAATGGAACAGCTTGCCTTCAGAAGTTGTGGGTGCTTCATCATTGGAAGCTTTCAGGAGGAGACTGGACAGCCATTTGTCAGAAATAGTATAGGGTCTACCATGAGCAAGGGTTTGGATTAGATGACCTATAAGGTCCCTTCCAACTCTGTTATCCTGTATTCTGAAGTAAATCATTGCTATTTATTTGTTGTATACATTTTAAATACCTTCAGTTAAGACTGTTCTTTCAGTGCAGGATACCAGTTTCCTCACACTACACACTGTATGCTACATTATGAATATATAATTATATTATGGAACAATATTAAGGTTCTATCAGTTTTTTAGGTACCTCTGATAGTGAATGTAATATGAATTGGGATACTGCATTACTATTCTAATGGTTGTGCAATTGGATATGTGTGCTTTTGTAATGTTCTGATAAAATTTCCAAGAGCTACTTCCTCCACAATTTTTAAATTTACAAAAAAGAACATCAAAATCTCACAACATGATGAGATTTCAGTAGTAATTTTCACATTGTCTGTTGCCTTGGAGAAGCTAATGACAGCCATGGGCAAGAAGCAGTCACTACCAACTCCTGGTGAAGAGATTGATACTCTTCTAATATTTTTTCTAAACTGTTTTTTTTTTTCTTAAAATGAATGGAAATTTGATATGCTGGAAAACAAGGCATTCTTTTCTAATATTTGTATTTCTAATAATTCATCCAGGAATTATTATTAGATAGTTGTAGGCTAGTGGTTATGAGTGCTCGTGGTTTGTTTAAAAATGTGTCCGCTTGTCCAGAAAAATGTAAGAAAGCTTAGATGAAAAGTGAAATGTTTTCAAAGAAAAAACCAGGGAAATCCAGTTGCCACTTTGGAAATTGTGCCTTGGGGTTGGTGTGAGTTCTATGATCCATTTTGTTTTTTTTGGCTATATATGGCATTCTCAGAAGTTTATCCTATTGCCAACGTTCAAAAGCATCAATAATATGCCAATAGAAAAGAATAATTGTAGCTCAGGATTGAACTACAAGGTTCTTGTTGCTCTCTGAGCTTGGTTGTTTTCTTGCAGACATTTCATAACCAAATTAGGTAACATCATCAGTGCCAGTTTAGAATGGAGCTTGTTCTCATTTTATATACCGGTACTAAGGGATTGAGTGTTAGTGGTCTTGGTTCTTCCTTGATTGGCTATAGCTTACTGTTAGCTTGTGTGCTTTCTGTTAGCTTGTTTGAGTTGGTAGTTCCTAAGATCTACATGCCATTCAAAAGAGACAGTCAAACAAAACCAAAACACCTCCTCACTAGCAATCCACACCCAAATGAGCAGAGATTAACACTAAGATTAACATTGGATCAACAACCAAGAAGCAAACAATACCTCAATCAAGGAACTACAAGCAAAGATTGCACACTCTATTAAGTCTCCTTTTTTGATACTGGCATACAACCTGATTTCTTTCAGTCTGTTGGCCACAAGGTCATTCTTCAGATTTGTTGGCATAATTTGTTTAGAACCTTTAGTGAAAACAAAAATAAATCTACTTTATTTTAACTTGTTTCAAGTTGTATCTAGGATAGTGCCTTTGAGAATTGTTGATTAGCTACTAATGCCATATGTTCTTTCTCTGGTGTTTAGCTATACTCAGTATCAGCGCATGCTCAGCACTCTTTCACAATGTGAATTTTCAATGGGAAAAACTCTACTAGTATACGACATGAATCTCAGAGAAATGGAGAACTATGAAAAAATCTACAACGATATAGGTAATCATTTTTTTTCTTGATTATTAGTGTCAAATGTAAACTTCTTTAAAAAAAGGAATTGTTTCAAATCAGGTATAAAAAGGATTTCGAAGTTGAAATATTCTAATTGTAATCATCCTCTTCTGAACGCTTGTTCAGGTTGAGATGCTTTTAATTACATATTGGAACAGTCCAGCCTCTTCTTATTGGTACAATAGAATGTTTTAACTGCCATAGGTGTAATTCTTTCTTAAAATTGTTCTTGAGGATAAGATGGATTTATTTCTATCTTGCAAACTGAAAGCTAGGTGCTAAAGGCAACCTTTTTGCCGTTGTTTGGAACCTAGAAAGTTCATGTGGAAATAATGTTCAGGTTGTTACAAAGAAAGTTTGTACACTTTTTAAATTCAGTTCTTATCTAGTAGATTTTAATTTATCTGTCATTAGAGATGATACAATATCAATTTTTACTAGCTTAGGCTAGCACGTTAGCTGTGATACTGTCTGGTCATCATTAGCTATAATTAAATAACTTTCTATTTGGTCTACTACAGTATTTTGTGGGAACTGCTTTTAAAAATATTCTGGAAACTTCAGATAATTGACTGAGTAATAACTTATCATGTCAGAATTTCAAGACCTTCACTGGTTCCCAGTCCATCTCTTAGCTCAAAATGTTGCCTTGATGTTAGAAGTGGTAGCTGCACTGATCTCACTTTTGTGAAAGCAGTATTTTTTTTAGTACTGGTCTTTTGAATTGTTCCATTTTAATTAATTTTGCCTTTGTTACTGTTCTATAGTTTTTAATACATTTTATTGGTTCATTGTAAATAGTTTAATTTGTTTTCATAGTGAGCTATCCAAGGCTGTGATTACAGACTGATAAACATTTATATTATGCCTAATCAACCTTAGAACCAGATTCTTGTAATTACATTTTTATAGAAATACTAGCTTCAACACACACATACATCACAGACAAACATTCTGAGTATTTTGGCAGTAATTACAATATCAGAAAATGCAATGTATTTTAACTTCTTGATCTGTTTAAAGTTGTGGAGATGAAAATCAATTTGGGTAATGTTGCTGCATACTGATTGGTGTAATTTTTATAGTTCAGTAATATTATGTCATTAATTTTATTTATTTATTTATTTATTTGGAAGAAAACAGCATAGCTGCAGCTCATGAAAAAATTGCTGAGTGCAAAAAGCAAATTCTTCAAGCGAAAAGGATACGAAAAAACCGCCAAGGTAAGGTTTATTTTGCAGTTGACAACTGTATTTATTTATTAAATTTATATGCCCCCCCATCTCACTGTTGAAGCAACTCTGGGCAACTTACAAAATGATAAAAAAGATAATATAGCAATAGCATTTAGGGTTATATACCGCCTGATAGCGCTTTCCAGCACTTTTTGGGCGGGCAGTCTGCAATGTAGAAGCATTTTTGCTTATTGCACCCAACAATCTGGGTTTTCAATTTATCAATTTCAAAATGATGGTAGGGTGAGTCAACTTTGAGCCCCCATCAGGCTCGAACTTCAGGTGTGGGCAGAATTTGCCTGAGATATTGCACTTTAATTACTATGCCACCAGTATATAAAAACAATTAAAATTGACAAGAATTAAATAGAAACTAAAAACGAAGAGAACGGGTAGCACAGAGAGAGTGGGATCTTCTCTCTATCACATCAATCGTCCCTCACGTAGAGCACCTCTGTTGGGGCACCAGGCCAGCTGGTAGAGCCAGGTTTTAAGATCCTTCCAGAAGGCCAAGAAGGAGGGAGCAGATTTCACCTCTGGCGATCAAGTGTTCCACAGCAGAAATTAGTAGTAGTAGTAGTAGTAGTAGTAGTAGTAGTAGTAGTAGTAGTAGTAATAATAATACAAAGTCAAAATTGAGAAGACAGCAAAAGACAGTAAGTGCCGCCTATGCAAAGAAGCTGAAGAAACAGTGGACCACCTGGTAAGCTGTTGCAAGAAGATTGCACAGACTGACTACAAGCAGCGGCATGACAAAGTAGCAACAATGGTACATTGGAAGATCTGCAAAAAATATCATTTGCCTGTAAGCAAAAACTGGTGGGATCATAAAATAGAGAAAGTCATAGAAAATGATAAAATTAAACTGCTCTGGGACTTCAGAATTCAAACAGACAAGCACCTGCAACATAACACCCCAGACTTAACAATTGTCTATAAGAAAGACAAAAAAGTCTGGATAGTGGACGTGGCAGTGCCTGGAGACAGCAGAATAGAAGAGAAAGAACTGGAGAAGATAACAAAATACAAAGACCTACAAATAGAAATAGAAAGACTGTGGCAAAAGCAAGCAAGGGTAGTACCAATAGTAATAGGCTCCTTGGGTGCAATCCCAAAACAACTGGAGCACCACTTGAACACCATTGGCATTGACAAATTCGCTATTAGTCAATTGCAAAAGGCGGCCTTATTAGGAACTGCTTCCATCCTGCGACGATATCTGTAATACCATCAAACATCCACTTCTGCCTATCCCAGGTCCTGGGTAAGGACTCAATAGGTAGACAAAATGCCAAATCCAGTCTGAATATCTGGCTGACTATGCGATGATCAATAATATAATAAAGTCAAAATTGAGAAGACAGCAACAGACAGTAAGTCCCGCCTATGCAAAGAAGCTGAAGAAACAGTGGACCACCTGGTAAGCTGTTGCAAGAAGATTGCACAGACTGACTACAAGCAGCGGCATGACAAAGTAGCAACAATGGTACATTGGAAGATCTGCAAAAAATATCATTTGCCTATAAGCAAAAACTGGTGGGATCATAAAATAGAGAAAGTCATAGAAAATGATAAAATTAAACTGCTCTGGGACTTCAGAATTCAAACAGACAAGCACCTGCAACATAACACCCCAGACTTAACAATTGTCGATAAGAAAGACAAAAAAGTCTGGATAGTGGACGTGGCAGTGCCTGGAGACAGCAGAATAGAAGAGAAAGAACTGGAGAAGATAACAAAATACAAAGACCTACAAATAGAAATAGAAAGACTGGCAAAAGCAAGCAAGGGTAGTACCAATAGTCATAGGCTCCTTGGGTGCAATCCCAAAACAACTGGAGCACCACTTGAACACCATTGGCATTGACAAATTCGCTATTAGTCAATTGCAAAAGGCGGCTTTACTAGGAACTGCTTCCATCCTGCGACGATATCTGTAATACCATCAAACATCCACATCTGCCTATCCCAGGTCCTGGGTAAGGACTCGATAGGTAGACAAAATGCCAAATCCAGTCTGAACATCTGGCTGACTGTGCGATGATCCATAATAAAGTTGGAAGGGACCTTGGAGGTCATCTAGTCCAACCCCCTTCTCAGGCAGGAAACCCTATATCATTTCGGACAAATGGTTGTCCAGTCTCTTCTTAAAAACTTCCAATGTTGGAGCATTCATGGCTTCTGGAGGCAGGTTGTTCCACTGGTTAATTGTTCTAATTGTCAGGAAGTTTCTCCTTAGTTCTAGGTTGTTTCTCCTCTTGATTAGTTTCTTGTCCTGCCTTCAGGCGCCTTGGAGAATATCTTGATTCCCTCTTCTTCGTGGCAGCCTCTGAGATATTGAATTCTTCCTAGACTATGATGTATAGATAAGTTTGTTTTGGACTTTCACTTTCAAGAGATTCTAGGTATGCTCAAAGAGATATGTGACTTTGGAGTGTATACCTTTAGTTAGATTCTGAATCTTTTGGAGAACTTATTGCGATATAAAGATCTCTAAAGAATTTGTTTGGTCAGAGATTACTGAAATTAATAATCCTTCTTTTTAGCAGTCCTCTTAAAAGCTTTAGTGAGGCCTTTGCTTAAAAATTGTGGATCTATCCTATCTTAATAATTGTTGATAGTGTTTTATTACTCCATATTTCACCAGGCTGATCGGGAGTGCAACTCCAGGAACTCTTAGATGAAATCTTGATATATATTTTTTTGTTTAGATATGGTGATGGTAAGGACATCGTTTTGGTATCCAAAAGAGGATAGATTATGACCCCATTGACATGCTTTAATCTCTCAGTGGCTTTTCTATATAGTATCTTGTTGGAATGCTTGTGAGAGCAAAGGGGAAGGGGTATAGATGCTATTTTGATATTTTCATTACTATTTCTTCAAGTGCTATTTAGAAAACAATAGTTTGAGATATCTACTCGATTCCTTAGGAGCTCTTTTAGCTTGTCTCCCACATTATTCAAGGTTTCTATGAAATTTTTCGGGAAGTTCATACAAGAAGGTTGGCTGTCACCTAAACTTTTGAATATCCCCATTATATAAGCAACAGTTACTGGTAGAACAGGGTTAAAGCAACGGGTGGAAACTAATCAAGGAGAGAAGCAACCTAGAACTAAGGAGAAACTTCCTGACAGTGAGAATAATTAATCAGTGGAACAGCTTGCCTCCAGAAGCAGTAAATACTCCAACACTGGAAGTTTTTAAGAAGAGACTGGACAGCCATTTGTCCGAAATGGTGTAGAGTTTCCTGCCCGAGCAGGGGGTTGGACTAGATGACCTCCAAGGTCCCTTCCACCTTTACTACTATTATTATTATTATTATAAATGACAAAATTAAAAAAAAATCCCTTTACTGAGGAATTTTTCAAGAGAGGAATTCCTTAAAAGAGAGTAAAAATTCATCTTCTGAGCAATTTTACTCTCTTTTAAGGATCTGATTTGTCTCTTGGATCTACCATTGATGCTGCAGGTCTATGTAACATAAGTAAAAAGGAAGTTTTTTTGCCAGTTTTTGCTGATTAAACCTTTTTGAGATTATCTAATTACTGTTACATTGTTTTCCTTTTGTTTTATTATATTGTTTATAATTTATAATAAAAATAGAACAAGAAAAAGAAAGGACTATGTTTCAAATTTGAGTTCTGCACACTAAATAAAATACACACTTTAAAAATTATTTGAATTATAAATGTCATACTTTGTGGTATTGGAACAATATGGGATATGATCCATATTTTATTCTTTTCAGAATATGATAGCTTGGCTAAGTTAATACAGAAACATCCAGATAGACATGAAACACTGAAGTAAGTATGAAATGAACTCAAGTAGCAAATACATTACAGAGTACCGCTATTAAATAATAATGGCAAAATAATTTATATGTCCATCATCAATATTATTTGTTAAGTGAGTTTTACCCCCATTTTACGACATTTCTTGCCACAGTTGTTAAATGAATCACTGCAGTTGTGAAATTAGTAACACAATTGTTAAGTGAATCTGGTTTCCCCATTGATCTCTAGTCAAACAGTCACAAAATGTGATCACATGACCTTAGGACCCTGCAACCATCATAAATGTGAGTTAGTTGCCAAGCATCTGAGTTTTGATCATGTGACCATGGGGATGCTGCAATGGTCATAAGTATGAAAAGTTCATAAATCACTTTTTTCAGTGCCTTTGTAACTTTGAACATTCTGTTGAACAACTGTTTTAAATCAAGGACTTCCTGTACAGGGGCTGGTAGTATGCCAATGAACAGTATGTACTCCTGTTTTTGAAAACATAACAGAAACTGAAGTATGGATTAGTTTTGCTAATCTTGAAAAATGGGCTTTTCGTTGAGTTCATTTCCCGGCACAATTGAAAGTGCTACTTTAATATTTTGAGCTTTCAATGAATATTTCAAATAAATTGCTTTTGCGCAAGCCTGAATTACAATAATCTTTATGGATTCTTTTGCCATTAAAGGTGAGATGAGGTATCCTGAGCTGAGTAATCTGTCTTTGGAATAGTTCCCCCCCCCCAGGTTTCTAGAAGAAAATTAGACAGGTTGCTTTCTCTCCAATGCCTTTTTATTTGTGCAGACATTTTCATACTTGGTTTATGGAGTTTTACTGCCGAAAGTCTGCTCTATCTGGTTCAGATTCTGTTAATTGGTTTAAATTAGAATTTCATTATTATTTGCAAATGAGCTACTTAGGGGATTTTGAACAGTTAACGTGTTCAGTATAAACGATTAAAATAAAACGAGTGAAGGTACTATGCGTTAAATGACAATGCACTTAATATGTTCTCAGGCAGTTGGAAGCTCTGGGGAAAGAACTGCAGCATCTGTCTCATATCAAAGAAAGTGTTGAAGACAAAGTAAGTTTGTCTGATAAGCTTATTGATTCAGAATAGAGTCTTTTTAAGAAGCCCATATTCTTCAGTATATTTCCTTTCTGTGCTTCAGCTGGAGTTGAGACGAAAGCAATTTCATGTTCTTCTGAGCACCATCCACGAGCTTCAGCAAACACTGGAAAGTAAGTTATGCTGGTACCGTATATAAGAATATGATCATTTTCCACAGCTTCCCTCCCTTTTATCTAGCTGCTTGACTCTCCAAATTTTCATTGACTTAGAGATATTCAGGGCAGCTTTATTAAATGTCGAGTTCTGAATTCTGCCCTCAACTTACCTTATGTTGTCTTATTCTTTATAGTTGGTCTTTAAGTTGTGACTATAATTGAGTTCCACAGTTATGATTGTAGGTCATGATGGTGATAAAACTATGTGACTGGACCCGATTTTATGTTCTTTTTTGTAGTAGTCATTAAACAAATGCCCAGTTACTTCCCAGTTACTACACCACACAGCAAACAAAGGATTTGCTTAATGACCACAGCAATTGCTTAACAATTCTGACATTTTTTTTGTTTAATTAATTCTTTTATTATTTATTTATTCAATTTCTATAGCCACCCAGTGTCATTTGCTGAGAAGGGCAGCTATAGAAATCGAATGAATGAATGAATGAATGAATGAATGAATGAATGAATGACATAATCATTAAACAACTACTGTGGTCATTTGGGCCAGTTGCCTTTGCAGTCAAAATGTGGTCGTGTGGCTCTGGAACTTCAAAACCGGGTCGTAAGTCTCTTTTGGGGGAGTCTTTCTTAAGCAACTGTTAGTAAACGAAGCAAACTAAGCAGTATTGAACTATGCAGAATGAAAAACAATAAGGTTGGAGAGCCCAGGAGAAATGGGCAATGTTTTTCCTATCAGTGTCTCTACATACATGTAATATTAGTATTTTTTAAAAAAGAAATTTTATTTTGCATATATTTCAGATGATGAGAAGCTTTCAGAAGCTGAAGAATCATCAGATGCTCCAATGGAAGCAGAAGATAAACAATAGATGTGTATAGCTCAGAAATCTGGTAATTCATTTTCTTGAAGATGATTAATAACTATATTATGTTTTTTACCTGAATGAACTTCCACACTTATGTACAATAAATACTTGAAATTACACAATAAAGTAATTTAGTCTTGGGTTTATTTTCTGGAATTAAGCTGCCAATTATATGGGTTATATAGTGGGATATTACATTGAAACAAACATCAGAGATAATTTAAAATTCTAGTAATAGGCAAGTGAATATTCTGAATCCAGAACTTAATACACTGAAAATGTGACTTGTATAATATTAATATTATATTATATTAATCTTACATTAATATTTGTTATCTCAGATTATTAACAACAACACATACATGGAAACATATTTATTTAAAATGTATTATTTTGTAGTCCTTAAGAGATCATCCAAAGCAGTTTAGATTATTATGATTCCCAAAAATTTACATTATTGCAATTCTGCATTTCTCAGAGCCATTGGTTACGCTGATTTTTTTCAATGCTACTATCCAAGAGGTTAATTAGTGATCGAGTCACTTAAGAGATCTGTGTTGCTTTGTTTTTCCAAAAAAATAAAAATAAAAAATAGAAGCAATTTATAGTGTCAGCTTCATGTAATAGAGGCTTATCTCAGTCTTCCTTAGTCAAATCTTTGTATTGTTCAGGCACTTATTTTATCTTTTTTTGTTTTGAGAGGTACTTTCCCCATAATAGAACGTAAGGTGGGAGGTCATAAAACCTCCTGGCCAGTCAATATTTTGTGTAGGAGTTCCAGATTTGGTGTCTGCAAGCAGCTCATCCTCAGAGTAGTTGTCTGCCCATTCTTTTGCAATTCACAGGAGGGGAAAGGAGAGAATTACAAAGCAAAACATAATTCCTTGCCTTTGTCTCTAGTGTGATCTGTATTAAGGAACAGGAGCTTGAACCACGACCACTGCCACCACCAGGACCATTGATACCACCAAAATAAATCCTCCTGTGGATTGAAGGATTTTCAGTTGCAAGTCTGAGAATCAATTGGCTGGGCTAAGTAGAATGACCAAACTGCAGCATTCTAAATGCCGGCATGTGCCATCCCAACTATAGGTCAAGAATTAAGATTTCCATGTATTGTCAGTTCAAACTACTGTATATTAAAAATGGACGGGCATTTGTGATGATATTTGTGTTTCATTTCATTCATTTCTTTATCTACTTTTAGGACTTGTGTGCAGAACAGATCACACTTTAGGTCATACTAATGCAAAAAAAAATATTGAAAATTCAAAAGAGTTCACAAACTTTTGAACATCATTGTGTATCTATTAGGATATTTCCCAAGTGAGGAAGTCAGAGAGAATGTCATATCTTGCATAACCCAAAGGCATCCTAGATTTTTCCAGAATGACTTTAATGTATTCATTGAGTCCCAACTCTGCCAATTTGTGGACCTCATGAGAAGCAGAGCTGTTTTGTTGATTTTATATTGTTTTTCATTCCAAAGGAAAGGTGCTGTTTCATCTGCCAAACTAATGGGTATTATGAAATGGTGAAAAAGAGAGCTATTTACTGAGTTTGTCTTGCAGAGTAAAATGCCTTGCCCTGCCCTACCAGCTCATGAGCATGTTACACTGAAACAAATTCTACCAAATTGTATTGGACTCACTTCAAAAGAATGTACTTAGCACCTGGATAACAAGCAGTGCAGGATTAATTGATAAGTGGATGAAAGAGTTGCATGGAATTACAATAGAAAGACAAAGGTCGATGTTGCATGATGTAATTAAATAATACATTGTCTTGATTTCCTGCATTTTAAGCATCACTACACTTATATCTGATGGCATGCTTTTTTTGGGGCAAGGAGAAGCCTTTTTTTTTTTCATCTACAAATTTAAGGAATAAAATCTCAAACCAGCAGCTATCATAATAGATTGGATTAACTTAACATGCCCAACCAATTTCCCTTCCTCCCCAAAATACAATAGTGGAGTTTCCACTGTCTAGTATTTGGGAAAACCTTTTTCATGTAGTTTCATATATTCAGTCTATTGTGTGGATTGAACACTATACTGTAACCTTTTTCTGCTAAGGGCTGCATTTTTTTCAAAGATAGTCCATCACAGATAGTAGGTGAAAAGAGCAAGATTTACAATATTGTAGGGTTGTATAACTCTTTTCCTTCTGCAATTCGATCTCTGTCTGACCCTTCCTTTCTTCCTTTGGTTGTTATCTCTCATCTAGGGATGGTGAAATCAGATACTAAGTCAAGAAGTGAATGCAGTTTTCAGATTCCAGATGATAAAGTCCTAGTATATAGTTTTTTTCCCCCATCCTCACTCATCACCCCATACATTTATTTACTGAAGAAGTCAAAACTGCATGTAAAGTTGTAAAGGTCAACTCAATTGTAAAACTAGATGAAATATAGAAACAGCAAATAATTATAAGTGTTAAACACACACACACGTATGGATTAGGTTAAAACATTGTGGCAAGGTGGAGTACGAGGTTAAATTTGCAAGTTCTTGTATGCATATTAGTTAAAAGGGATAGCTTAAAAACACAACTGTAAAGATAGTATATCTGGGGGCAAACAATTGCAGACTTCTGACAGAATCATGCCTAAACAGATTTATTCCACTCTGATCAAGCAAAACAATGTGATTTTAAATTTTCAAATACCTCATACAAGTACTTGAATGAAATATATTTGGTTGTGTGCCAATTCAACAAATTCCACTTAATGTCATCCGTCCCACTCAGTTAGTAAAGAAAGATACCTGGACCATCCTTTTGACCGAGAGTATACTTTACTGAAGTAAAACTGGTTACAGAAGTTCCAAGGCAGAATCTGATGAATTGGCATGCAAACAAGATACTTCACTTTCTTTTTTTCCCCAGAACTTCTCCCTGTTATCAGTCTTTGACCAATTAAGAAGTTTCAGGTTTGAGTAACAAACCCTCTGCGTGCCTCCTTCATCTCCACATTTTTTTATGTGACCTTGGGCTGGATTGGTGCATCTCCCTTGTTGGGCTGACACTGCTTGGCTCCCAGACAACCCCCCCTCCTCCCACATTCCAGTCTCCTCCCTCCCCCATTGCAGAAATGTCAGAATTCAAAGCAATGCTAGCAGGATGGCGGCCATGACAATATTACTATACACTACCTTATAACCAATAAATAATATATATATATATTTCATAAGTTGGGAATATTCTTACTATATTGTATGTACAAGCAAATAAAAGACAATAAAAATTAGTTTGAGTATAGACCAGCAGAGGGCTATCACAACAGAACTATCAACCATTCAGTAGCTGCAGTATTCAAAATTAGAAGAAGATCTCATAGAGAATTTCTGAAGATCATT
The DNA here is from genome assembly GCF_016545835.1 of Crotalus tigris. Lineage (NCBI taxonomy): Eukaryota > Metazoa > Chordata > Lepidosauria > Squamata > Viperidae > Crotalus > Crotalus tigris. Next base: position 24,081 of record NW_024097396.1, on the reverse strand, counting down.
TCACAAAAATTAAGCTTCAGCTTTAATTTTAAGACCTGCCACACTGCAACTGCCTTTTCTTTATTCTCTCTGCCCCCTGGTCAAGTTCCTGTATAAAAGAATATATAACAAGCCCCAAGATGTTTCTATTGTGATAACCATTACGTTTTCTAATTGGGAAAAGAGCTAAATCGTCAATTAGATCAGGGATCCCCAACCCGGAGCCGCGGAAGTAGGTGAGTGCGCACACATAGCTCCACTTGTGCGTGCAGTGGGTGGGTGAGTGCACGCGCAGCTTCATTTGTGCAAGCATTGGGTGCATGTGCCTGCCGCTGGTGCAAATGGAGCTGTGCGCGCACTTGTCCAGCGCCCAAGCAGAACCATTTCCTCCCCCCCTCCTTCGGTCCGCAAAGCTGGAAAGGTTGGAGACTGATGAATTAAATAAGGCATTCTAGAAACAAAAATTGTGCAACCATGTGATTGTAAGTTTCTGTTTTCTGTATGTTCTAAAATTTTTTTTATTGTGTATATAATATAGTACAGTGGTGGTGAACCTATGGCACGGGTGCCAGAGGCGGCACTCAGAGCCCTGTGGGCACGCGCGCCATCGCCCCAGTCCTAGGCCTTCAGCTGGGTTTTATAAAACCTTTTCGCTTTAGGCCTTCGCCGCCATGTGCAAAAAAAAAAAAAAAAGGTTCAATCAGTCAATTTCAACTTCTCGCAGGGAAAAAAAAAGATCTTGCAAAGTTGGAATTGATTGATTGAACTTTTTAGTCCCACCCAGTCTGCCGTTACCACTGCAGCCACGCCCACCCAATGGGCCACACCCACCCAGCACTCGACGATGCATAAGTGGGTTTTAGGTTGCAGTTTGGGCACTCAGTTTCTAAAAGGTTCGCCATCACTGATATAATATAACAAATATATATAACAACAACAAAATAAAACGCACAACGCATATACAATTGATTATGTGCCACAAGTGGGAGTCAACTCTTAGCAACCTCATAGATCAGTGTTTCTCAACCTTGACAATTTTAAGGCATGTGGACTTCATCTCCCAGAATTCCACAGCCAGCATTGCTGGCTGTGGAATTCTGGGAGTTGAAGTCCACATGCCTTAAAATTGTCAAGGTTGAGAAACACTGTCATAGATAGATTTTTCTCCAAAATAATAATTTCTCCCCAACCTGGTCCTTCAGGTCTTCCAACAGTGCACTCATTACTACTACAATTAAGTGCATTCACCTTCCTGATGGTCATCCTTTTACCTCTTTCCTTTTACCTTTTCCAGCATTATGGACCTCCCAAAGAAGCTGGGATTTCACATAATGTCTCCAAAATGTGTAATTTTTTAAAATTTATTATGCAATCTATTTTCCTAGCTGTCCATGCTATGCACTAGAGTCTTCTCCAACTATTTGAAAGCATCAATGTTCTTTCTGTCTGGCTTCTCAAAGTCCAACTTTGATTTCTGTGGGAGTATTATAGAAAAAATCATGTGCATAATTTGGAAACTCTGAAACTAGATGCCCCAAAGGCTTTAATGTAGCCATATCATAAAGAGTGATTTTTCCATTATTTTCTCTTGTGCAGTATGAATTGTTACCTTTACCTTTGTCACTAAAGTGACCAGCCACTTCTAAGAACTTCCTATACTGTTGCTGCCCAATATTGGTACCTGTTTCCTTTAGGCAGCTGGGAAGATCTTCATCCCTTGGATGATCCTGCTGGGATTATTTATTTGGCTCCTGGTGTTTTTTGCTCACTCCTCTTGTTACTGGTAATATCACCATCATCACAATAATGAGGTAGCATAGAGAGGGAAAGGAAATGCACACACCATACATTGTGAATATAAAAATATATTAACAAGTTTAAGATTAAATGCACAGATTCAAACATCCATATTCAGTATTTCTATCCCAAAAGTCATTTCTACAAATGGCAGTTATTTTTTAGGAATCTATATTTAATTGTTCCATATTCTTCAAGACACTTTGTTGTTGATTTTTCAGCCAATGGTATTCCCTGTACTTTTCTATATCATGGATCTACAGAAGTATATAAACTCCAAAGTTTTGCTAAAATATATCTACTCATCAACAATAAACAAATTAATTTTTATCCCACTTTTCACTTTCCAATTTTTTTTCTTTTTATTTGGGCAGGTTTTTTTCAAGCTTTTCCATTTCCATTAGCATATTTTCAGAACAGCTGGTCAGAAGGAAGTATCTTAAGGTATGATGCAAATCTTTTTGCTGTTATGTAGTTCAATAATTACCTTGCCAATTGCAAGTCACATTAAAGGTATGTGGAGACAAGGGACAGGATTTGGGGATTGAGAAGTCAGGAGTTTGTTTTCAGTGAGGGCCCCTACAGAGAGCAGATAATCAGGGAGGGAGGGAAGGAGACAGGGTGAGAGGAGACGGAGGAGGAGAAGAATGTATGCAACTGAGATGAACAATTCAGGCCCAAAGCCTAGGAAACTGGAAGAATGTAGTAGTAAGGGAAAGTTGCAGGGAATATTGTGAGGTTGCAGTTGGTGTTTAATCTGTTTATTGTTGCAGTTTCAACTGCAGACAGTTCGATTTCTGCTCCAGTTCTGGATATCTCCATATCCTTGTTTATTTGCTCAGACAGATTACAGATGACCAAATGCTGGATTTGGAATGTAGCCTTCAGCTTCACACAATTTGTCCAGTTAACTATTCTCTCAAATCCCTTCTGCATAACTTCTGTTCAAATAAAAATCCCATCTTTCCTTAATTTCTCTGCTGTTGGATTCTAAGCTATCACAATATGCTCTGAAAGAGTGAAAATTGGATTCGCTTTTTAAAAAGCTGATTCCTGGGACTGTTGCTCTGCCCATTCAAAAATAACTAATGGCAGGTTACCTGAGGGCACACACAAACACACACATATCCTAGAATTCTGTCAGAGAGTGAAGGATGCTGATTGTCTGGAGTTGCCTCGCAAGTTGGGGTGAATATTAGTGACAGGCACCCTTTTTTTGGTTCCTTCTGTTGCATCCCAATTAGTTTATGATTGGTGTGAGGATACATACAGTGTTCACAATCAACAATGTTATAGTAATGCAATGAGTGTGCAAATAATACTTTTGAACAGCAGGGGACAGCAGAGGATAAATTTCTTTTTCCAGCAGTTTATTCTCTAATAAAATTGCCGCTTTTTAATTATGCATTGGCATGCATATATACACACACAAACTATTAATCTTTTTCATTAAATGTATCCAGAATATCTGATCAGTGCATCCAAATTGCATCTGTTTTGATCCATGGAGAATCTGATGATTTTTATACCTGAAAACAGATACCTCAAGCTTATCCTAGGAAAGCCAGAGTTAAGATAATGTTATTTTTTAATATCAGCTAGGACTTTGTTTGGCATTACAGCATATTAAATAAATATGAAACCATGCTGTCCTTTTTTTCCCTCTATTCTTTTGTTTTTTAGAATGTGCACGCTCAGGTTTTCTGAAGTTTTTGACCCTTTGAAATAGGAATGTCTTTTCTGTATTTTGTGTCTCAAGATAGCAGAAGCATACCATAGAAGTAAAGTTTTTCTAGGGGTTCTAAAAAAGGTTAATTGGGACCTCAGATTAGTCATCTCTGCACTACAGTGAATGTTAACATATTATTCCATTCCTCCAGAATTCCACACTAATGCTATTTACAATTCTGGATTTTTTTCCCAGCCCAGGATTTACCCAGAAGAATTCAAGAAGAATTAGTAATTGCCTTGTTAAAAAAAGAAAGGACAGATTCATTATTCTCTTGTCTTGCAGACTAAAACAATAACAACTCCTCTTTGTTTGCATAACATATCTTCTACAATTTCAGTAGAATTAACCAGACTTGAATGGATTCAAGCAAACAAAATCTTTCTCCATTTTAATCCCCTGCATGGAAGTTTGTTTAGTTTAGTTCCGCTCTGACAAGCACTAGCTTTTATGAAATACAGATAGTTTTCACTTAAATAGCATTCATTCAGCAACCGTTCAAAGTTATAGTGGCGCTGAATGAAAAGAACTTACACCAGTTCCCAAAGTTACAGAGGTCATCATATTGATGAAAATCCAGGCATGTGGCAGCTAACTGTTGCTTTGACCACAGGATTGCTTCAGCTCCGCCTACTCACCTATCTATTGCCCCCTTCTCTGTCCTTTAGCAAAATGGCACTCCTTAGTGGTACTGGCACTGAGACTGAAGTGTAGGTCTCCAGTAGTTTCAGCCAGCCGCCACCTAACCCTACTTCAACCTCAGCACAGCAGCTGCGGAGGAGTACCAACTCAAGCTCCATGTCATGGCCAGCCATCACAGCTCCACAATGCAAAGCCCCAGCCACTCCCACTGCTCTGCATATATCTGAGTCCAGTTGACTTTCACCATCTTTCTCTGAATGCTGATGAGGTACCCCCAGCCTATCCCTATGCAAGGCTGCTGCTGGCCATGCCAGGCCTTCTTTCTGAGGCCTTGCACTGTTCTCTTTGGAGAAGCCCCTGCTGTTCTGCAAACAGCTTCTGAGGCTTTCTGAAGCATCATGCAATTTGGAGAATTGTGGGTGTAAGGTTTCAGAAGGCCTAGAAATTTTCTGAAGGCTTTCCGAAACTTTGGAAGAATGGCACAAGGAGTTTGCAGAACGACAAAAGAGGCCTTGAGAAGAAGGCCTGGTGCAGCCAGCAGCTGCCTGACACAGGGTGAAGCCAGGTCCACCTCATCAGCAGTGGGAGGAAGACAACAAAGAACATCTGGATTCTGCAGGGACAATGAAGTGCAGGGCAGTGGGAGCAAGTGGGGCTTTTGCTGTAGCGCTGAGGTGGCTGGCTGTGGAGAAGAGCTTGAGGTAACAATCCTTAGTGATGGATGCAGTGTTGCTGGGTCTGAAGTAGAGGCCTCGCAGCAGTGGCAACTGGCTGAGTCTGCTAAAGGTCCTGGTCTCTTCTTCAGCCCCGGTGCTGCTACGACTGCTGAGAAGTGTCCTAAGTAGGGTGATCAAAAGAGCAGAAATGGGGGGGGGGAAATACATGAGTGAGGGATTTGAAGGGGAGGCAGTCTTACCGAGGGTCAGGTCCCCAGGGACAAAGAATTGCTTGGATCTGGGTGAGTTCTTGCCTAACAACTGGTGGATTTGGGTAATGACGGCAATGGGGACTGTTGGGATTTCACATTGTAAATAATAATAATAATAATAATAATAATAATAATCTGAAGAAACAGTGGACCACTTGGTAAGCTGTTGCAAGAAGATTGCACAGACTGATTACAAGCAGCGGCATGACAAAGTAGCAACAATGGTGCATTGGACGATCTGCAAAAAATATCATTTGCCTGTAAGCAAAAACTGGTGGGATCATAAAATAGAGAAAGTCATAGAAAATGATAAAATTAAACTGCTCTGGGACTTCAGAATTCAAATAGACAAGCACCTGCAACATAACACCCCAGACTTAACAATTGTCGATAAGAAAGAGAAAAAAGTCTGGATAGTGGACGTGGCAGTGCCTGGAGATAGCAGAATAGAAGAGAAAGAACTGGAGAAGATAACAAAATACAAAGACCTACAAATAAAAATAGAAAGACTGTGGCAAAAGCAAACAAGGGTAGTACCAATAGTCATAGGCTCCTTGGGTGCAATCCCAAAACAACTGGAGCACCACTTGAACACCATTGGCATTGACAGATTCTCTATTAGTCAATTGCAAAAGGCGGCCTTATTAAGAACTGCTTCCATCCTGCGACAATATCTGTAATACCATCAAACATCCACATCTGCCTATCCCAGGTCCTGGGTAAGGACTCGATAGGTAGACAAAATGCCAAATCCAGTCTGAACATCTGGCTGACTGTGCGATGATCCATAATAATAATAATAATAATAATAATAATAATAATAATATCTTTAATGCCATTAAACAACATTTGCCTATTCCAGATGGTTGTGAAGGACTCAGTAAATCAGTGGTTCTCAATCTTTTTAATGCCACGACCCCCAACCGGTCGTAAGTCGAGGACTACCCAACCGATCATAAGTCGAGGACTACCCAACTGGTCGTAAGTTGAGGACTACCCAACCGGTCGTAAGTCGAGGACTTTCCCTGTCCGGGAGTGCCGCGCATGCGTGGTGCTGCCCCCTGCGCCAGCCGAGGCGCAGCTGGCAAGAGGCAGCGACGGCGCAGGGCGACCACTGGCTGGGCCACCAGGTGGCCCAGCCTAAGGGAGATAAGGCACCCGCTGGGCCCCATGCACGCCAGCAACCCTCCCTGCGCCTGCCGGCCTCCCACCTCCCACCCCGGCCCTCTTTTACTTACATTTTAGTAGTTGCTCAGCAGGGAGGGGTGGAAACTTCCAGACAGCTCGCCTTCGCTGCAGACAACTTGCAGCACCGTTTGCAGAATGGGACTTTTGGTGGGCTCAGCAGGGCAGAGACAGCCTGGACAATTCCTATTGGCTGTTGAAAGCCAATAGAATTAGACTCTATTCAAGAGAGTCTATTCTATTGGCTTTCAAAAGCCAATAGAATAAAAGGGAGTAGCACAACTAAGGAAAAGGGGAAAAAATGGCGGACTGTGTTGTTTGGTGACCCCCGTGAAATGGTCGTTCGACCCCAAATGGGGTCGCGACCCACAGGTTGAGAACCGCTGCAGTAGATGGATAAAAATGTAAAATCCAGTCTAAACATCTGGCTGACTGTGACAAACCATAATAATAATAATTAGCTCAAATATCTGACTAGCTTATATCCAATTATAACTAAACAGCTTAATGAAGTATTGCATAATGAAAACATCAGCTACTGGTTAATAATTGGCAAAACATCTGATTCAAAAAGATTTAATGAAAGGAACAATGCCGGGAAAGTATAGGCTGATAATATGCTTCCCTACAGTATTTAAATAGCTCACAGACATTATAGCAGACAACATCCAAGATAATTTAGAAAAAAATAACTTTCTCCCAGTAGAAGAGAAAGGAACAAAAGGAAAAATAGAAGAACAAAAGATCAACTTCTGATTGATAAAATGGTTCTGAAGAAGTGCAAAAGCTGAAAAACCAATTTACATAGGGTCTGGGCTGATTATAAAAAGGCATTTGATTTAACTAATCTTTAGGAGATTAATTGCTACTATGATTAGGTCAACTTAGCAAAATTGATGGGTCTGCCATAGATTGGAATATAAATTTTGGCATATGTGCTTAATTGGTTTCTGGATAATATGATCTCAATCTGTTTGCCTTACATACATATTGACTTCTCCCCTGTGCCTGATTGTTTTTTAGTGTTCTGTTTGTATTTGGTTTGACTTAACATGACTCCATTTAAATTTGTGAGTAATTAAGCAGCTGTAATTGGTTGTCAAGCAACAATACTGTAGATTTAAATGCTTCCCTAAGTTCAGTCCATCAATTACAACATTGTGTCTTACAATATCTATAATCCCTGGAATAATTTAAGTCCCCTCCTTGTCATTTAGATTACAAAATGGAATGAGCAACAAATATTTAATTTAGAATAGATTGAGGCACACCTATTAAAATTTTAATAATTCACTGACCTATCTGACTAATCAAAGTTTGCTCCATAATGGCTTATACTATATGTAATTCTCTTATGTGAGCATCTGAACAGATGAATGTTTGGATTCTTTAAATGGATAACTTGAATTACTGTAAATACCATATGCCATGTTAGGAAGAGATCCAGGAATGTTCCTAGTTTCCTAATTTGACAATGTGCTAAATGACACATGAATGTATCCTGGAAAAAAATAAGCTCCTTCTGTGGCACAAGCAATTTGCACCAGTAATCCCTATTCTTGACCTTGCAGTCAAAATACTGGTTCTAGATTAATACTGAAGAGCATTTGTCACATAGTCAGCAGACAAAACTTCTGTGTTTATGGCAGTATTCATAAGACATGTGCTTAAGTGAACTATGGTTTGCTCAATTGATCCAATTTTCAAACTTTGCTTGATGCCTCATTTAATCCCATAGATTGCATTTGCATAATATGCAGTGTCCAGATATGTGTTTGGCTAGGTTGTGGTTCAGTGTGCTGTGTGTTGTGGAAAGAGTGGATTTTTTAACTAAGTTCTGATAATAGTATATGAACTATATAGGCTAGTTACAACTCAGCTGTATGATTTGCAAACAGTTTATATATGAATTGTAACACAGAATTCTAACTAGCCTTTCTTACTCCTCAAAATAAGTCAGTGGAATCTTCCATAAATGAACATTTCTTGGTTCATCCAAACTGAAGAACTTTGACTAATTTTCAAAATAAGCCAATTCAGATCATGGTTTAAAATACTAGATTATTCCAAAGGTTTACATAACGTTTTTCTGAAATTCCCAATTTCAAGAATGCCGAAGCCCATAATATTTCACTGAGAAATAAGAGATTGCCAGCTGTTGTCATTTACTAAAAATGTCAGCAACATTGCACTAATGCCAGGTGTAGGTGTGTGTGTGTGTTTACTTGCCTGTTAAAATATTAGTCACAGCACGAGAAACATAGAGTGGAGTTAAGTCTGGTAAAAGCTCATAAGGAATCAGGACTCAGGACAGTTACAATTCAATGGTTATTTTTACAGGACTTTGGAGCTATACCAATATTTGCAAGGGAATGACGTAAATTGGCTTTTCAATGTCAAATGTTTGCTATTCTCATTAGCCTAGATTAAAATCTACATTAGCCTAGATTGACCAGCAGAGAGAGTTATGGAATCATAACTTTATGCATATTGTTAATCTTGAATCACTTTACTATAATTATTCCATTGTTTCATAATCTTAGAACACTTTGCTTATTGATGTTATTAATTGCACATATATATATATACTACTTCTTTCCTAGGATCCTGGGTGTTTTTCAAACATAAAATAACATACCATTTAATAAAACCCCATACATAAACCCACAATAAAATCAAATTTCTAAATCACGAAATAAAATCCCAGTTAAGATGGATGATAAAATGCATCTAATGACATGAGCAACAGCTCTTAAAAGCTTATGTCTTTAATTAAAATTGGATAATCAGAAAAGGTCCTACCATAACCTTTATATTTTTTTTTACTCCTTCCATAGGAGTTTGATTTCACCAGAATTATCATTCAAAGTAAATTGGAGCTAAGATATTTCTGCATAGACCTTAAATGATTTTGTTAAGTTTCAGTTTGCATCTGCAATTTTATAGTCATTCACTTGGGAATAACAGAGTCACTGAGAGTGAGTTGGGCAATATATAAATTTTCTTAAATAAATAAATAACTCCCACTGAAGTCCTACTTTGGACCATCTTTCCCTCAGAAATGTGATAGATCTCTATCCTTCTGGATTTCCAAAAAGCCTTGAAGACTTGACTGGTCCCACAACCATAGTGGAATAGTATGTGGTAGAAACCCAGAAAAGTTATCTGCCGGATGTGAGGAATACATGTTATTTGAGCAGTAGGAAGACCAGTAGATTCATGGTGATTCTACACTTTGTATCTTTTTTTTTTACTTTTGTGAGATCCTTGGTGCTCTCTGTGCTTGGTCATTTTCTCACAAATGTTTCAGTACCCAACCAGGTAACACTATCATCACTAGAAGGGAGTGGGGTTTCCTCTATGTTACTTAGTTGAATAATGAAATGTTTGTGAGAAAACAGCCAAGATCAGAGAGCACCAAGGACCCCCATCATTCAACCCTGAACTGCAAATATTCTCTTACATTGGGGTTTTATTATTGATTGTAAGCCACCCGGAGATATGATATATAAAATGGGTGGCTATATCAATCTTATAAACAAACAAACAAATAAATAAATAAATAAAGTCAGTTTTTGAGTAGGCATGTGTAGATTGCAGCATAATGTATTAGAAAAACAGACATTTAGGGATAAAGGCCATCATTTGCAAGTGCCTGAATTGTAGCCATTAAAACATTATCTACTGAAGATCAATTCATTTATCATTCTTCATATAGAGCGGATATCTGTATTTTTCAGAGAATGCATTTGTAATTTTCAGGAGAAAAAAACTAACACCAGTTAGTTTCTTTTAATGTGCCAGTATCCAAAACTGACAACGTGACAGACTAAAACATTTCTCAAAAGGAAATTTTTCCTCCTTCATGAATTTCTAAAGAAATAGAAGGAAACAGTTATAGCCAAAGAGAATAAAAAAATATTGTTCTTGCTTATTTCAACAGCTGATAAAGCATCAGAAAGTAAATATGCCTTCCTGTATTTTCTATGTATTATTATCCATTGTTGAGCTCCTCTTTCTCTCTTGTGGGTTTTTTTTTTTTTGCTTTATAATTATTCCACCCAGTAGGGAGAATTTGTGCAATCAGTCAAATGAAAGAACAGTGATTTCATCTGGAAACAATGGCAAGACAATAACAAGCACAGATTGCACTGAAACATTTGTGTACAAGAGGTAGAGAACACTGTGCTATATAATCTGCCAATTGCTACCTGTCAAAGTGCAATAACTATAGAAATATATTGGGACTGTGGGATGTTGAGCTGAATTATGGATAGCATTTGAAAGGCTATATTATTTTGTTAATGTTGGTGGTAGAACAGCCATTGAGCTTGTTATGGAAGGCTAAGAGGACACACTAGTTAGGCAAGAACATTATTATCTCTTGAACATCATTATCTCTTGAAGGCAAGAACAATAAATAGCCACAGGAAATGACAATATTCGATTCAACTAGTTGACTACCTGTTGACATTACCAACTTAAAGCATAAGGCTTGAATCCAGATACAGCCACATTTAGAGTAGATTAATTGAAGTGACAGTATTATTAACTTAATGTTTATTACAGTATTATTTACCCACATTAATTTTAGTGAGTCAGGATTCCACCTAAAAGAGGAACATACCTTGATGGATATCCCAGTATGATTTAATTCACGGCTAAGTAGGGCCAGCATATCTGTGGGACCGCCTTTCCCAAAGGACAACAACCTGTCCTACCAAATCTGTTCATCTGTTAAGCACTGTTTGGATTTGAGCTGCCATTGTTTACCTGAGCCCTTGCAATGCCTTATGTCAGAAAACTTGCTTGTGTAGAGAGGACTAGAAGAGAAGGGTTTTTTTAAAAAATGCATATTTGAATGCAGGGACATCCACAGCATTGGTCCAAAAAGTCAAGATGGGCAGGGGAACCATGTAGTTGATTTTCCCCCCTTATTTGTATACATGTGATGTATGCAATGCACATTAAACATCTTGACTTTTTTGAACAGCCCTGTAAACACCACTGCCTGAAGACAAGGGTATCTCTCATTTCCTAATCAATATAGCCCCAAGCTGCTGGCAGAATTACATTGCTTTCAATGTGCAGAACAGCAAAAGCTTACTTCTTGGAATTCCTTTCTATACAAACTCTCTGCTCTACCAAGGGGGGAAAAACGATGTCATAAATCAAGCACAGGGCAACGTCTACAAGGCTGATGGGCCTTGTGAAGGTCATAAATGATTGTAAATGGACCATAAAGTTAATTTTTCAGCACCATTTAACTAGGAATGTTCACTGAATGGGTGGTTGGTAAGCGAGTACTATATGTACTACTTTTTTGTTATTATTTATTTATTCATGCATTCATTTATTTTATAATGCTGTCTGCTTATAAAAACAGAGTGATTCTAAAACCAGATCTACATGATGTGATATATCTTAAACTGGACTACTGGCTGTGGAGGAGATAGAGAATGCAGGATTTTTAACATTACAAACATTATTATTGTCTGTTTATCCAACAAATAAAACAATATTTTAAAGTAAGTAATTTCTGATGATTCAGGCTTTAACCAAGGACCTAAGAATTTTGGAGATACGTTTGGAAGTTCCAAACAAGGTGGGTATTTTTGAAAAGTTAATGATGTCAAATACAATACATTTGAAACTTTCAAATATTTGGTGAACCTGCTTGGTAGGACTCAAAGAACTCTTGCTAATAAAATTATCATTGGTCTTTTCTTCTAAAGTTTTTCAACTTCTGTTTACAAGTCCTGCTGTTTATCTCTTTACATTTGGTTCATGACCTGAGATTGAATATCTTCCCCAGGCTTTCACAAACAAGCTTAACACTTTGGGCCAGACCTGGCAACCCTGCTTATTTAGGAAATTTTAATAGAAGATTCAAATAATAATAATTAGTCACGTACATGAGAAGTAATTATATACCAAAGAACGATACTTTTGCAATGTCTATAATTAAGAAACAATTTAGGTTTTAATTATCCACTGCTATCTTCAGTGACTGATAATCCAGCTATGAAGCAAACATTAAATACAAGCACAACAATTTCCAAAGGTTGGAACAGGCTATCTGAGTTTTCATTTATGATTGTGGCTTTCTCCCTTACTTGAAGCTTCAGGGAATTTGTGCTAAAATCTTCAAATGCTAGGCTGGAAATAATTTTTATATAAATTATTCAAAACTTTGGATGTTCCTTTGATGAGCTTAACTCCCTTGGGCAGTCTTCTGCTCTGATTTTGCAATATCTAAATTACCCCAATGAGAGTTAAGCAGTTCAAACTTAAAATGGGTTTTTGTCACCTTCTAAAGTAAAATCTCAAAAGCAAATAGAATTCAGTATTTAAAAGAAATCTACTTTTAGGTTACATTTGTGGTTTTCCTTTTAAATAGTGGCTTTCAGTGTCCTAGAGTGCTCTTCTTGAGGTTATTCAGAGGAATCTTTTGGATTTGTGGCATTCATCAAAATGACAGATGCAGTGTTGTACCGTTGTGATGCAAGTTTTTCCCCTTTTGTAAAAAAAGCCTTTGGGAGAAGCCTTAATTTAGAGAGGAGAAGCTGATTAAAAAAATGGTACATGTTTATCAGCCCGTCTTCCACTTTTTTCAAACCTTCAGACTCCTCACATCCTCTAAATTTGGTAGCGAAGTGATGATTCCTGGCAGAACATTTTTATAGATTTTACTTTTATTGTTATTTTTCCAATAAACAAATGAAACCCTAAGTAAGAGGTATGCATCTGGTAAGCTCAATATACAATTTGAAATGTTTTTAAGAGGCTGAAGTAGGGCTGCACAATCTAAGCAGCCCACTAAGCAGCCTGCTGAAGGTTTTTTAAAAAAACAGCTGCCCCAAAATACATGTTACTGAGCATCTCTAAACTTCACTTCTGCTGATCAGCATTTCAGGAATTCCTTTTGTAGCTCACAGGATTTTTAATTTATCAATGTGCCCCCCCCCCAGGCCTGGTCTGAAGTGTCATATTAGCTTGCAAATCACCTGATCCTATGACCTTCTAGCCATGGGTTTTTTTTTTTTCATCCTTCTATTTAGCCTCCCAAATATTGGAGGTTTTTTTTTTAAAGGAATAGTTTTCAGAAAAAATATTTCAGTATATCTTGCAATCTCCAATTAGCTAAATGTGTGTGTGTAACTGGCTCCTTTCAGAAACAATTCACATACATTTAATAGTGATTTCCAATGTTTTTGAGGTGATGGCTGTTGCCCAAAACAATTTTAGCCCAAACCTAAGCTTGGATTTTTAATGGAAATGATTTTTAATGGAAGTGACTTAAAAGAGCTTACAGAGTGATGTAAAATGGGGGTGTTTACCACATGAACGGTTTTGCATGAATTGTCTTGTGGGAAATGTTTAATGATGGAATAATGACAATTATAGTTTTTATTAGAATGATTAGGCTGGTCTGTTATTTATTTTTATTATTATTTTTTGATTCTACCATTATCATTTTATAAATAACTCAAGGTGGCAAACATACATAAAACTTCCTCCTCCTATCTTCCTACAACATCAACCCTGTGAAGTGGGTTGGGCTGAGAGAGACTTACCATCCCAAGGTCATCCAGTTGACTTTTATGCCTAAGGTAGGACTAGAACTCACAGCCTCCTGGAGTCAGGCCCTTCCCCACCACACCAAACTGGATCTCAGTTCTGTATATGTTATGTTTCCAAGCTAATTATGACTTTCAAAACAGTAATATGTTATTAATATTGGATATTTACTCCTGCCCTCCATATAGTCTATAATATTCTTTTTTTTCTTTTGAATGTCAAAAGATGACATTAAAATGGACACTGCCATAGCACAGGAATAACCAAAGAAAGATGACATTAAATTCTCTGATAGTGCTGGAACAGATAAGAGCAAATTTTACAACTTTTACAGTTCCCATCATGCCCTCATATTAGTTAATAATATCTACTCCCCCTATAGCTGGTCTAGATAAATTCTTTTCCTTAATTTGAATAGGAGCACTGTTGATTTATTTTGTTCTGTTTAAAAAACATTTTTTTTTCCCGAAAAAGGCTGCTGAGGGAATGAGGAAAAATCTTCCCTCCCTTATTTCAATCTTAGTGAAAGAAGTCCAATAATTTTTTTAAGTGTTATAAACTCCCATTCTGGAATTGTATATGTATGTATATGTATACATACACACACATATGCCATTCTTTCATAAGCTTCAGGACATTGTACTGAATCAGAACCCGTGTTCACGATGTCTAAATTTACATGTCTTAGTATAAATTTCAAAGATCTCTGGGAATGCAAAATGCAGTTCTGCTTCAATGTATACATCAACCCAGTGGTGGGATTCAAATATGTGAACAACCGGTTCTGTGTATAGATGCTGCTACCGAAAGTCCATTCTGGGCCTGGGCAACAAAAAATTAGCTACTGGTTCTGCTGAGGTGATGCAAACTGGCTGAATCCCACCACTGCATCAGCCTCAAAGGAGGCTCAAACTGCTGCTCATGCTGTTCCCAAATAAAGATGGAAAGAAATCCTTGGGTATCCCTAACTCAGGTTCCATGACTAAGTGCCCACTTTCTGATGTGTTAAATTTCAATCACAATCTTGCTAGGTCTGAATTATTGATCCTGAAGCCAACTCATCTGAAGGACACAATTTGAGGTCAAGCTGCCCTTGTTCCTAAGCAAAAATCATTTACCCTCTGGAAACAGTTGCCCTGGTGGGTCAAAGTTTTCCCTTTTGCTCTTTTTTCTTACAGCTTGATTCTGGGTGTTGCGTCCTTGGCGGGAAAACAGACACGAGAAGCAGCTGGAGTTCTCAGTTTCTTTTATTCAGCGTTCAGCTTACAGGAAGATGGCTTCAGCCTCGCCCAAACGCCTCGCAGCCTCTTATATAGGCAACTCCCGGGTAAATGGGTTACTTTTCCCGCGCCAGCACCCGCGCATGCGCACGGCGCTGGCGACAGCCTGTCTGGTCCCGGGCAGCTTTGCACCTGCCCGGGACTGCCTGCAAACGCCCGAGCCGTTTGCAAAGGCTCGGGACATAACACCCCTTTCCCCCGGGCTAAAACTACTACCAACATACAACATTTATTTTATATGACATTTTGCTCCCCAGTGCTCCCACTGTTTACTGGCCTTTGCCTTGCCAGCAATGTTATGTAGTCTTCTAGGTACTTAGGAGATTTCTTTGCTCTCTGTGACCTTCTTAGCTGTGGGTTACTGGCATAAGTCCCCTGACTGGAGGGAGGCGTGAGCCTGTTCTCTCTATTGTGCCCTGGTGTCTTCCAAGGACTGTGCCCCGATGCCTGGCCTGCTTGCTTGCCCACCGGGCTCGTCAGGCCAGGGCTTCTGTTGCTTTGTGACCTGGTTGACCTACCTAGCTGTAGACCCTCAGGCCCCTTGAAGTGATAGCCACTGCTGGGCGTCTCTGTAGAACCTCCTAGGTCAGTCCAAGACCTGTCAGGAGGCTGTCCATTCCCTGAACCCCATTCTGTGCTCGGGCTCGTGTGGGTTTCTGTACTTTCCCAAAACTCAGGTGTTCCCTGATTTGTGCTAGGGTTGTTGTAGTCGGGACTTGGTTCCTCGACTAGCTCTGTGTATGTTTGACCCCCTGTAGGATTTGGGGTCAGGTCAGGCCAACTTTGGGGATTGTGTGCCAGCTCTCTTGCGGGGAATGATTTGTTGGGATGACCCCGGGTATCCTCCGTGACTGGAGTGCTGTGTGACGTGTGTGGAACGTGAGTATGCCCCCGGGGTGACTCCCTGGCTGGAGTAGGCGTGAGTGCCTGTTGTGTGGGTAAGCTCCATGACTTCCTTTTCGGAGCAATTGCGGAATCTGGGGACGGGCCGTTTGTGGCTCCCTCAGTGGAGATGGGCAGTAACTCTTGCCCTTCCCTTTGCTCCAAAGGGTCCCCCTCCCCCCCTGGAAAAGACCCAGGAGTCTCAGCAGAAAAGTCTCGCCTAGAGCGAAGTTGGTCGATGTGCCGACGTAGGACACGACCGTTGTCCAGGGCAACCTCGTAGGAGAGAGGACCTGTGATCCTGGACACAGAAGCGGGGACCCATGTATGACCAGGCCCGTAATTGCGAGCCCAAACCGGGGCACCCACAAGTAGTCGTCTAGGTGCCCTAGGATGTGAGGTAGATGAAGGCAGTCTGTCCGGATGCAACCGGTCAAGTCTAGTAGTAAGTTGGCGCCCCCAACGAAGTTCAGCTGGACTTCTCCCTGTAGAAGTGGACGGTGTGGTGCGATAAGAAAGGAGAAAGTCAGCCAACCTGTGATGCCAGTCCCCGTAGGTGAGTCTCTTCAAGGCGTCCTTTGCGATGCGCACCATGCGTTCCGCCATACCGTTGGTGGACGGGTGAAAAGGCGCAGACGTGGCATGACGAATCAGGTTTGCCTGTAAGAAAGCTTGGAATTCGGAGGAGGTGAATTGAGGGCCGTTGTCGGACACGATGACATCTGGCAGCCCGTGTGCAGCAAAAATCCCCCTCAGTACCTGAATAGTCTTTGCAGTGGTGGTGGATGAGACAGGCACAACCTCAAGCCATTTTGAATGGCTGTCAACAAGGACCAAGAAGAACTGGCCCTGAAAGGGCCCAGCGTAGTCAATGTGCACCCTAGACCATGGGGACTGTGTTTCCTCCCATCTATGCACAGGAGCTTGGGGCATCTCTGGGCGAGATCGTTGGCAGAGGTGGCATGCGTGCACCTTAGCCTCAATATCTTTATCTAAAGCAGGCCACCACAAGTGGCTTCGTGCAAGAGCCTTCATACGGACAATGCCAGGATGACCCTCGTGGAGGGATTCTAAGACCCTAGTCCTCATTGAGGTGGGAATGACAACTCTGTTTCCCCAAAGCAGACAACCCTGAGAAAGGGACAGTTCGTTTCTTTTGGACCAGAAACTCTGAAACTCAGGACTAGGGCAGTGCTCAGGCCACCCGGACAGGACCCAGGAGCGGACACGTGAAAGTGTGTGATCTGTACCCGTTTCAGCGGTAACATCCCTGGCACTAAGAGGGAGCTCGGGCAAGGCTTGGATTGATAGAATGTTGACAGCTGGCGCGGGGTCAGCTTCTACTACTGGCAGAGGCAACCTACTGAGGCCATCAGCATGGCCCATTTCTTTCCCAGGCTTGTGGAGTAATGAAAAATCATATGCAGACAAGAAAATAGACCACCTAAGCATTCTAGGGGAAATGATGTGGGGAGTCTGCTTACGTGTGGTAAACAGTCCCAGCAGAGGCTTATGGTCAGTGAAGACCGTGAAATGCCTGCCATATAGAAAATCGTGGAATTTTTTAATTCCAGCAACAACAGCCAGAGCCTCCCTGTCTATCTGAGCGTAGTTGCGCTCGGCAGAAGACAATGTTCTGGAGTAGTATGCAATAGGAACCTGAGTTCCATCAGACCTGAGGTGACTCAGGACAGCTCCAACCCCGTAGGGGGATGCATCACAAGCGATGCACACAGGAAGAGACTCGTTGAAATGTGCAAGAACACTGTTAGAAGTGAGCAAGGCCTTGACTTCTTTAAAGCAAGCCTCATGTGCTTGTGACCACAGCCACACAGCTTGTTTGTCTAGTAGCCTGTGAAGAGGCTCAGCTACACTAGCTTTATGTGGAAGAAAAGAATTGTAGAAATTCAGGAGGCCTAGGAAGGCCTGAAGTTCGGCCTTAGACTTTGGCCTGGGTGCTTCTAAAATAGCAGTTAGTTTGGATTCAGCAGGATGAATCCCAGCAGCATCAATTTTGAATCCCAGAAATTCAGTAGAAGGCACCCCGATCTTGCATTTGTCTTTTCTGAGCTTGAGGCCTGATTCCCTGAATCTTAACAGGACAGCCCTAAGTCTTTCAGCTAGAATGTGTGTGGAGTCTCCTGCAATCAAGACATCGTCAAAGTAGGGGCAGACCCCTGGTATACCTCGTAGTGTGTTTTCCATTACGCTTTGGAAAATCCCAGGAGCGACATTTACTCCAAACTGTAGCCTTTTTACTTTAAAGGCTCCCCTGTGGGTCACAATGGTCTGAGCTATGGCAGCATCATCATCAACAGGCAGCTGTTGATATGCTTGAGCTAGGTCAAGCTTTGCAAAAACACGCCCCCCCTTGAGAGAGGCCAGGATGTGACTGACCACAGGAACAGGATAGGCATGTTGCTGCAATGCCTTATTGAGTGTGCATTTGTAATCAGCACAAATGCGAATGTCCCCATTTGCCTTTAGAGGCGTGACAATGGGGGTCTCCCACGGGCTGGAATCAACAGGTTCTAGGATTCCCTGTTGGATTAGTTTGTCTAGTTCAGTGTCAATCTTACTTTTTAAAGCAAAAGGGACCCTTCTTGCTTTAATCCTAATGGGAGTGACAGTGGGGTCTAGCTTTAAGGACACAGGTGGTCCTTTGAATGTGCCCAGCTGGGGGCTGAAAACATCTGCAAATTCTTTGCAGACTTCCTGTAGGTCGAGTGTTTGTAAGCTGTTGAGTCCTGTGACGTGTATCCCCAGGGCCTCAAACCAATCGAGTCCTATGAGACTCGTTCGTTCACCCCCTACTACTAATAAGTCTAGTGGACCTTCAAAACTCTTGTATTGCACGTTAAGGGTGGCCTCCCCCTTAACACACACTCTTGCGTTCTGAAAATCTGTTAATACAATATCAGAAGGCCTTAACTTGGCCTTAGACCCACTACTGGAACAAATCTTCCTAAATGTATGCAATGAAATGATGGACAGGGCAGACCCTGTGTCTAGTTCCATAGATAATGGAACCCCTTGTAGCTTCACGTTGAGTGACAGCTTTTTCTTCATGGGCTTGTGTGTGCCTGTTCTACAGATGCTTCTTCGCGAAGCGCAAAACCCTACCCTATTCTGGCTGGGGAATCTGGTACCTTTCAGGCGTTCTTCTTGGGGTTGTGCCTTTCGTCGGCTCAGACACACAGCTGCAATATGCCCTTGTTTGCCGCATGCCCGGCAGGTAGCGGAGCGGAACTTGCAGTCGGTTCTCCTGTGGCGACCTCCACAGCCGATGCACTTGAGCAGAGCCGAAGAGCTTCCCTTCTGGTTCTCTTCCTTCGCGGGGTGTAGACGGTCGACTTCCTCGTCCGGATCCTCCTCGGAGTTTCGTCGGACGTCTTCCTGGTGCACGGACGCACCCTCTGCACTGTTTCTGATCGGCCGCATGTTTTTGATGGCGCCGCCTGCTGCTTCTTCTGCGGTGACTTCCCTTAAGGCGTCTTGGAAGGATAATTCTTCCTTGGCAAAAAGTCTCTGTTGTAGCTCTCGATGCCTTAGCCCGCACACGAATCGGTCCCTCAGTCGTTCCTCGAGGTCCTTGAACTCGCAGGGCTTGGCGGCCTTCCGTAGCGCGGCGATGTATTCCTTGGCTGTTTCACCGGACCGTTGATCCCTCTGCTCGAAGGTGTGGCGCCATGAGATAACGGACACCTTGGGGTGGAAGTGCTCTTTCAGCAGCTTCTTCAGGTCTGCGTAGCTTACAGACTCTACTGGAACAGGTGCTACAAGATTTTCTGCGATTTCGAAGGCGTCTTGGCCGCAAACGCAAAGCAGGGTGGCGGCCTTCAAGCTATCTTCCCTCACTTGGTTTGCCTTGAAGTAGTTCTCCATTCTGGATACGTAGGACTACCACCGCTCTGGATGTGAGACGTCGAATTCCGAAAGCCTTCCGATTTTCGCCATCTTCGGATCTTCAGGAGACGGGTCTATCAGCCAGCCTACCCCAGAATGCGCACCGGATTGGCGGGTAGCTGCCGAGTCGACGCCGTTCCTCTTCCGCCGCTCAGGACTCCTTGGGTAAGCTTACACTTTTTCCTTTCCAGGTAGTGCAAGGCATCCCACCCTCGTCGCCAGTGTTGCGTCCTTGGCGGGAAAACAGACACGAGAAGCAGCTTGAGTTCTCAGGTTCTTTTATTCAGCGTTCAGCTTACAGGAAGATGGCTTCAGCCTCGCCCAAACGCCTCGCAGCCTCTTATATAGGCAACTCCCGGGTAAATGGGTTACTTTTCCCGCGCCAGCACCCGCGCATGCGCACGGCGCTGGCGACAGCCTGTCTGGTCCCGGGCAGCTTTGCACCTGCCCGGGACTGCCTGCAAACGCCCGAGCCGTTTGCAAAGGCTCGGGACATAACACTGGGCATTCTCACAAATGTCTCTCATAAATTCATCTTGAAGAAAGGGCACGAAATAACAGGCTTGGCAGAACAATTACAGTATGAGATGGTAATAGGGGATTCTACCTAGGGTGCAGAGTATGTCCTGCTTTGGATTCATTTCCTAAAAAAGTGTTTTGTTACTGCTATACCTGGAAACTTTATCATCCTGGGAAAAGATGTAGTCACCTCCTCTTCTATCTAAAGGCCTGTTATTATTTGCCCTTTCAATTGTGCTATGCTGTGTACCTAGAATTGCCTGTAAGCCTGTGTGATGCCATCACCTACACTTCATTCTCCTTAACAAAATAGTTATTATGTCTTTTGTCTGAAGTGAGATATTGATCCAGAATCATCTATAGTCAGATGGATTCTGACATACAGCTGAAGAGAAACTTAGCCTGAATGGAGATTACTTCATCATGTCGTTTATTAAAAACATAGCTAGATGCATGAATTATTTGTGGTGAAACTTAATATTACTGGTTAAATCTATGGAGGGACAAGTAAAAAGTAAGAAAATGGAAAAATAAGAAATGAAATTGGTTGAGAAAGAAAGGGAACTCATTTTATTGAACTCTTGATTTGAACCAGTGACATTTTCAACTTCAGAGGTGCTTATACCTGTAATATGTTACCGCTAAAAAAAGTCCCATATCACTCTATAAATATTTGCTACTGACAAATCAATTTGATATGCAATTTTAAAAGACCCAGTGCAACAAGGAACTAGAGTTCTCCATTTTGCTTAAACAAAAAATTCAGTATATCTTAGACCATGACTAATTCCACATAAAAAAATATTTTAGACCCCTTGCATTTATAAAGAAAAGTATTGTGTTAATAGCTATGCTATTGAAGATCTACTGTCTACTTCTGATTATGTTATAATTGTACAGAATATAAAAGCTGGGAGACATTTTATTTGTGAGTGACCACATGGAAAATGTCTCCTGGCTTCTGTTTTATATTTTGTAAGATGGAAGAATAAGCTAATTCACATGACTTCAAACAGTTGATGGAAGAATGAGCAATATTATAATAGCTGTCTTCTGCAATAACGTTGAATTGCCACCAGAGTTAATCATAGTGTTTGTAAATATGCATAGTTAATGTTGCTATTTCTGTGATTAGAGAATGAAAAAAGATGCTCCCAATACAATCTATAGCCCAGTATTCCTCAACCTAGTGTGTGCTATATTGAATTTAAACTCCCATAATTCCCAGCCAGTCTGAGCATAGGACATTGCATAAAAGTCTAGGGTGATAGATTGTTATTGGCGGTTATAAACAAATGAGATCTGAGGGAAGCAAATGGCAGAAAATTTAAACAGATTGGACTGGCTTCTATGATTCAGTGACAATTTTATTAAGATGGTGACTAGTTTAGTATAGTGGTTAAAGTATTAGGCCAGCAACCAAGAGGCCATGAGTTCTAGTTCTATCGTAGGCGTAAAGTCAGCTGGTTGACATTGGGCCACTCCAACAGGAAGGAGTTAAGGGCAAAACATTTCTGGAACCCTTGCCAAGGATTATTTAAGGTAGTTGCCAGTAGTCAAAAACTGACTCAAAAGCAACCCACACCCACAAACAAAGTGATTACAATGGTGACCAACAAGCATCCTAAAATCATTAGTAAATAAACACATATGATATTTTCTGGATGACTCTAAGGCTTATATTTGTGCCTGAAATGACTTCATAATGTTTTAAAACAAACATCATGAAACACATTAACTAATAATAAGGGCTATCAGCTACTGAGATCACTGTAGTCCTTTTCACATTGGCTTTGATAGCTCCAAAATCTAATGCAGATACCTTCCCGGTTCCTTTATGGCATGTTGTCTGGTAATTATGCCAGCCTTTCTTTAAATATAAAGACAGACTGATTCATACCACCTATCAAGCATATTTTACTTATGAAATAAGGAAACAAATTGTAGAATCATTGGTGCCCTCAGAGCTTATTTGGTTGCTTGCAGACATTTCATTACCTGACTAGGTAACATCAGTTCAACCCTGAGCTACGTATATTCTCTTCTAGGAGGAAACAAAAATATTCTCTTTGACACAAATACGTGCAAACCTTGAGATTAAACTGAATCCTCATGGATAAAGACACCATTATTTATTTATTTATTTATTTATTATTTATTTATTAATAAAATTTATATGCCGCCCAATCCCTAGGGACTCAGGGCGGCGTACAAAATTAAAACAATAAATATAACAATAAAAATGAGTGCATTCATACAACATGTCCCAATCGTGTCCCGATTAGCATGGCCTGAATGGCACTAGCTTTTTCTACACATAGTTGGTATGGTTATTGGTTACTAGTTATAACAACTCAAGGAAATGAGTATAACAAATACATGTAATGAAGTTCATGAAGAAATTAAAAACATGGATAAATTCTAAACACCATCTTTTTGGACTTGCTGTAGACTTGCAAAACAGGTAACTTCTTACCTAGAAGATAATGTTAGAGAAAGATAAAGAATTGAAGAATTGTCAGCTGGGACGAGGCTTTTCAATCTTTTCACAGATTGTACCACTTTTAGGACATGACAATATCTGAGTACTACCAGTGCTTAGGTAGCAAGGTGTCAAAAACTTGATGACTTCCAGCAACAGCTGCTGCTTCTTTCATCTCTTTTTCTTCCCTGCCTGCTGAGCTCTCCTTCCACAGCTTCTTCTCCATCCCCTTCTCTTTCCCTGTTGTCTTTTTTCCCCTTTCCCAACAAAACCACCTCCTTTTATATCCTCTTCTCCCCCCCCTTTTTTTTCAGTTCACCTCCAGCTCTGTGCTGCTTCTGGAAGTGCCAGTCAGCTGGAGCCCTGTGGAAATCCCAGGGCTTCTGCAGAGCCCCGACAGCCCTGCAGCTCCAGCTGCCTCTCCCTCAGGCTTGGGTCACTTCAGCTCATTCCTCTCCCCTGCTACACTTGTCTGGGAAGTTGTCAAAGTACCACTGGTGGTACATGTACCACCGGTTGAAAAGTCCTGAGCTAGGAGACCTAGACAACTCATAGCCCACATGGAAAGCTGGACTGTTTAGGTCCAAATTTAGAGATTATTATAATCTATGAAATTAGTATTTGCTCATGTATATATTTGGGGCAATGTTTTGCATGGTTGCTGGAATTATTACTATGTTGCTCTGTTCATCTTGCTGGTTTTCCTTTCCTTCTATGTCCAAAGCATTGTTAATTGTTTTACAAATTCCAAGATTTAACTCTTGTCAGTGTGTCCTTCTATATATCATCATCTGCAGGGCAACTGAGCCAGATGTGTCCAGATTTATGAATGGATGGGAGCTTGGGATAGCTCATTAATTCTGTTTTGACCTCACCAGCCCTTGAAGGATGCAAAAGAGTTATAACAGTGTGCTGCATTAATTACTCATTTCATCATCCCATATATTAATATTGCCTTGGTGTTGTTTTGAAATGAAGGAGTAGGTTTTTTTAATCACAGCATTTCAACTTGAATGACTTAAGCAGGTTCGGAAAAAAAATGCATTTTCTTTCCTCTTCTGAAAAGAGAAATTTTGACAAATGGTGGGTATCATATTTTCAGGGACACTATTTAGCGTTCTGTTCTGCCAGAAAAGAAAAAATAGTTGATTTCATTATTTACTTTTTAATT